>NW_025999982.1:14178621-14186158 GCF_001458135.2 Marmota marmota marmota
AGAGGTGGGGAGGGGGGAGGGTGGAGGATGGGAAAGGCAGCGGAGCACAACAGACACTAGTATGGCAATATGTAAATCAATGGATGTGTAACTGATGTGATTCTGCAATCTGTGTATGGGGTGAAGGTGGGAGTTCATAACCCACTTGAATCAAAGTGTGGAATATGATATGTCAAGAAATTTGTAATGTTTTGAACAACCCACAATAAAAAAAAAATTAAAAAAAAAAAAAAGTAGCATATCTTCCATCTGCGACATGACCTTTCCATACTTCATGCCTTGAATTTACCTGAGACTCATCCTGCAGGTAAACAATGCTGGCCCTCTATGGCATAGTTTCCTGAAAGCATCTAAAATGAAATTTTTATATAAATGGTGAAGATAGAGGTTCTCTGATCTCCCTTAGGATCCATTAACATAGATTAGTTTAGAAGATCAGTTTATTTGCTTTAAAAAAAAACACACACACACACACACATCTGGCTCAAGTTGAATTTCAGAGGCATCAAATTTCAGAGAATGAAATAAACTGACACCTAGACAGGGAGGTGGAGACAGGTAGTGTCCAGTGTCAGGCTGTTGATGCAACAGGCGGTCTCAGGTCTCATGCTGGGTGTCGGCAGAAGGCAGAGTGGCCAGTGTGATAGCAGGCCCTGAAGTCAGTGATTGCAAAGGGCTCACAAATAAATGTCTTTGCCTCCTTTCTATACTCTGCCCACCGGCATCACCAAAAGCAATGAAGGCTGTAGCTGAAGAACCACTTTTGGGCAGAAATCCTTCCATAGATTTATTTGTAAATGAATTTCTGCATCCCAGGGTGGTCCTGGCCAGGCTCAGAGTAAATGTTGAATAAATAGTTTCAGCTGTTACTATATTCTCCATCACTTTAGGCTAATATCCCACAGAGTTGGACCTGAGGATGTGTTCCTTACAGCTATACAGGAGAGAGGTCTATACTTGCAAAATAATAATAATAATAATAATAATAATAATGCAGACCACAAATTTATTTAGATTACTAACATGTAAAAGTTTAAAAACAAAAAGTCCTTTTCAAAATTTACAAATTCAGATTGCTCAACTGTATTGTAACCATAAACTTTAATTTCAACCTTAAAATATTAAAGAGCATAAAAGCATTTATTTTGACAGAATCGTTTTAATGTATGATGAACAGGAGGGAATGTTCTCACACTACCCCCACTCAGTAAGCACTCTACATATGCTAATGAAGAGGAAATCTATATTCTTGACTATTAAAAATTTCAGGTCTGGGGGTGTAGTTCAACAATAGAGCACTTGTCTAGCATGTGCAAGGCCCTGGAATTGATCCCCAGCAAGTACGTGCATGCGCGCGCGCGCACACACACACACACACACACACACACAAATCTCAAATGGATTCATCTTCTTTCTCAAGGAAGACTTATTCTCTAAGGCAAAACTGTTCAATTATTAGTACTTTAGATTTGTAAGTTACAGTTGGAAGACTAAAAATGCTAAGGGTCCCTTCATTTGTTCATTTGTTCAGAGAATCATTTATTCAGTCCTGGGCCAAAGCAAAAAGGAGGTGTGTTGGTAATTATGAGCTCCAGAGTGCCAAGAGGCTGCACCTGAAGTATCAGTCAGGAAATGCCCCCTAGTGGTTAGAGGTGAAATAACCTTGGATTGGGACTTTATAAAGTGAAGTGGCATTGAAGGGGCTGGAAGTATAGGGAAATGGAGCTATCAAACAAGTGAGAATAGTAGAAAAGAGGTCATGCTACGCAAAACTAAAAGAGAGTGTACATTTAACATGGGTCTGTGTATTGGATGGGTACAAGAGATTTGGGTAAGTTGAGCAGGGCCTGGGCCTACATGGTGTCAGGCTTCACTGGTCCTACTAAGGAATATGGACCCTAATTTAAAAGCAATAGGGAGGCTGGGGCTGTAGCTCAATGGTAAAATGTTTGCCTCACATGTGTGAGGCACTGGGTTCGATCCTCAGCACCACATAAAAAAATAAAGATACTGTATGTTCATCTACAACTAAAGCAATAGGGGCACTATTGAAGGAAATTCACACCAGACATTTCATGGGAGATAGATTGCAGACAAAAACACAATGAAGGCTAAAAGAACATCTTTGTAATCTAGGAAAATGGCACGAGGAAGAGAGAAAGAGAAGTGCAAGCATACATCAAAGATGCTGCTAGTGTCATGTCTACAAGGCTTGGGAACTGGCTGTGAAAGGAGAAAGAGAGGGAACACTAGGAAGCCCCCAGGTTTCTGACTTGGGTGTTGAGACGGATGTTGCTCTCATTCCTGGACTGGGGTAAAGATTTTAAAGGAAAGGTAAATGCAGTTTGGAATATTTTGAGTGTGAGCCTCTTGCACAACATTCACGGACGATAGATCATAAGGGAGGCAGTTGAAACTTTGAGGGGAAGTCTGGAGTAGAGAAATGAATATAAAGGTGATCAGTATGCAGAAGAGTCATAGATGCTGGAGAAACTGTCAAAATATGAGAAGGGACATGAACCAAAGACTTTGAGGAACAATAGCTTTGGGGTGTGTGGGGGCAGGGATCAATAGGGAGAGGAAAATTGAGAAGTGAAAGTGTTATGAAAGTTAAGAGCACATATCCAAGAAGAAATGATTCGTAGACATAAGTGCTGTGTAAAGGTCAAATAAAGTGATGCTAAAACCAGTCCTTTGCACCTGACAATTAAGTCTTTAAAATTTAATGATATGACAGATATGTCACTCTGCTTCACTATAGTAATCATTTTATTATCTGCATGTATCTCATAATATCACGTTGTAAACCTCAAACATATACAAAAAAAAATTTAGGAAAGGAAAAAAAAATAGAGAGATAGATGGTCTTTTGTGCCCTACTATAGGACAGTCTCACTGAAATTGTAGGCTGGAAGTGGAAGAGAAAAGAGTTGTGCTTTTTTGTTGCTGTTTGTTTGTTGCAGTGCTGGGGATAGAACCCAGGGCCTCGCACACACTAGGCAAGCACTCTACTGCTGAGCCATATCACCAGTCTAGAAGCCTCAGGGTTTATCCTTCTCATCCAGGAAGAGAAAAGAAGGAAAGGGAAGTACTGGAGAAGGGGAGAAAGATAAAGTTAAAGAAGGGTGTTTTTAAAGGATAAGAGAGTCCTGAGCATTTTTTAGCCTATGGGAATCAAACCAGTGGACACACAGATAGATAAAGGACAAAATGACACACAGCAGAAAAAATGCGAAACAGGTTGCTCCAGGGATACAGAGCAACTCACTGAGAAAAGCTGCCTTTGTCAGAAAGTGGAGGAAAGGAGAAGTGTGGAGTGGGACATCGCCCAACGTCCCCTGAACTTGGAGGTCAGTAAATCTGCTGGCAGAGGAAGGCCTGCGGGGAGTGACAGAGGTTAGTAGGGGGCAGATGTCAAAGGGACGTGGAAGAGACTTGGCCATTTGTGTGATGGTTGGAAAGAAATTCTCAGAATGAACAAGAACATTCTGTTAGAAAGGAAAAAAGAATTTGCTGAGGCCACAGTCCCAGGGATGGTTTTACTCAGAAGAGATAACCAACTTGCTTGGAACTTCTTTTGCCCATTATTTTTTCACACTTCTGTGTTCGTTTTAATTAAATTGGCCATTTTCCTTGTGAGTAATCAGGAATAGACTGAGATAAAGCACATCACCACATGCAGACGAGCTCCATTCATTTCTCCCTGTGGACCGAGTTAGCTACCACTGAGGCTCATCATCACTTCGCCCGTGGAGATGACAGCCACCCTGAGGATAGAGAATTACAGTAAGTCCAGTCTGGCAATCCACGGAGGTTATTAAGGATTTCTGTGAAAGGGGCGAGGTTCCTGCACTGAGGGAAGCAGATCTGCTCTGTGTATCAAAATATTGTGTCAGAAAAGCCCTGAGGAGAAAGGGTACAGAGTCCCTTTGGAGACCAGATCATGGGGCCAAGAAAGATGCTATCTGGACTTGTCAGCCTCAGGGAAAAAAAAAAAAAAGATGTTCTTGAAACAATTTGGGCAGGAAGACAATAGGATTCTTTATTTCTTGGCGCAGGAATGAATGAATCTTTATTCCAAATGCAAAGCAGGCATTAAATCCAAGGACAATAAATGGTGAGACCAGCATTCCAGCAACAATCACAGGCTTTCTCTCTGTGCTCACAGTGAAACAGTCCCACAGGGCTTCAAAGAGACATGTGGATTTCTTTTTCTCTTCTTAAGTAAACAACATTAAGAGAGAACAAGTACTTACTACAGCTGTAGATGCCCAGAATTTCTTCCTACCCTATTCCAATCCTCACCCCAACCCAAGGAGCCCTCATCTCTCTGGCTTAGAGCCACATGTACACGTAGTAGTAGGCTTGAGGTTGAACTTAGACCTATCCAGGCACCCCCATGGAGAGCAAAGGTGGAATATTCTCTGAAGACGTGAACTTTCCTAAACTCTTTGCACCTCACAGCCTTCTGTTCCTTACAGATAAACATATTTCTTTGAATAAGCCCGAATATTGAGCACATATGTTTACAAAATTTTTTTAAAAACTTAAGAGGGTCAGATAGTTTGCATTGCAAAAGTGATCATTGTGATACTCTAAATTGTGGGTTTATTGATGCATCTTAAAAATCAGTTTTTAGTTATAGAAGTAAGTTAATTTGGTGTTCCACTACAAAGGAGCATACCAGTATTCCTTTAGCTCAGCCTTCAGATCTTGAAAAAGTTTCGTGCTAAAAACTAAGCACAGGAAAACCTGGTGCTGGTCAGAATGGGACCTGGAGTCAGCTTTTTGCTTTCCACTTCCTGGCCTGCTGGCAGAGTGCCATCCCCATAAAAAATCTTGTCTTTGTAGGGGCCGGCAAGGCTCTTTGTGGAGTCACCTCTTGCCACTTCCCAGAAATCACTCTTGAGTCAGGGAATTGCAAATAGAGCTTGCTCCACATCACATGATCCCTTCCTCCCACAAACATCCCTCCTTGAGTCCCATGGTTTACATATTCCCACAAGGTCAAGTCAAGGACATTTGGTCACATGCAGAGTTATGGAAACAATACACATAGAGCCATCCATGTAGAAAGCTCAGAGATTAAAATTTTTGCTAATTGAGTGTAGGATTTCACTTGGGACTGCTTAGTTTTTGACAGAGAGCTGTCCTTTTTCCCAGAACAAGACCAAAGTCCTTCAGGGTAAACAATTTCCTTTGGGTTCCATGAATATTTCTGCCATGGACCTAACTTTTGTAAACATAAGAAGGTCCAAAGAAATTGAAAGCTATGTCTGGACCCCAACAACCTTATAATCCAGACAAAAGACAGGAAACACACCCACATGAAATAGTTCATTATTTCACTCATGCAAGCAATATATTTTTTTAAAAAAAGTCTGCCTTAATTGTGCAAGGCAGTATACAGATAAATAAACCTTGATCCTGTCTACAAAAGGCTTGCAGTCTAGTTGATGGAAATAGACCCATCAGTAAATAGATGCTCTGTCTATAGAGAATAAGCCAGGGCAAGTAGTGGCAGGAAATCATTAGCAGAAATAACTCTTATACCCAATAAATACTGTAGGAATTCATTACAGAATAAACCATTAGGTGCATCAGAAATCATGAAAAGCTACTAGTAAAGATAGGATTTTTTTATATAACATAAGATCTACCCTCTTAACATACCTTAAGTGTAAAATATGCTTTTGTTATAGGCACGATGTTGTCCAATAGATCTGCAGAACTTTTTCACTTTGTAAACTGAAACTCTATACACGCTAAACATGAACTCTCCACTTCCCTCTCCCCCAAGCCCCTAGCAACCAAAACTCAACTCTTCACTTCCCTGAGTTTGACTATTTTGAATACCTCATATCAAGTGAAATCATTCTGTTTCTGGCTTATCTCACTCACTGTAACGGCTTCCAGGTTTATCTGTTTTGTTGCCTACTGAAGGATTTTTTTTTTCTTAAGGCTGAAAAATATTCCATTCTATGTATATAGCACTTTTTTACCCATGTGCCCATTGATGAATACTTAGGTTGTTATGACATTTTGGCCACTGTAAATACTGCTGTAGTTGACATGGGAATGCAGGTATTTCTCTGGAAAGAGAAGATTTAATGTGCATCTTAAAGTATTGTTAAGACTTGGATAAGTAGACAGGACAGGTAAGTCCATTCCAAGAACAAAGAACCATCTGAAAGATGTTACTAAGGAGTCTTTGAGCAGGGTGTTTCCCAGGATGGGTGGGAGACAGTCACAACTGGAATGAATCACTACACATAGTTGTTAAAAGGCAGCAAAGTATTCTGCCCTACACTTAAACAATTGTCCATACATTAGTGAGCTTGGGATTAAAATAGTAAATAGACATAAGTATAACTCTTCCAGCTCAATTGATTATGTTCTGTATACCCTTGGATCATTATTTAGCCTCTCTGAGACTCAAATGCATCATGTACATAGTCCACATGATCTGATTGTTGTAAGTATTGAATTATACACAAAATATGCTTAACACAGTGCCTGTCACATAATGTTCAATACGTAGGTATTATTAATAAACACAGAAAAACACTGGGTGGTGTGATACTAATGGCTAGCACTTATTGGATGTTTACTGTATTCCAGGTAATGTACTAAATGCTCTACAAGTAGTAAGTAATTTTATATATACCAAGATATTAACAAGGTATCTCTGGTAGTGGAAGATCCAAGAGATGAGAGGGAAAACTTTCTCCCCAACCTTTCTTACTAACCTTAATCAGTGCCTGATCTATGTCAGATAATGAAGTGCAGAACTTGAGACAAGGATTCTAACATATGTGATTTACTGAAGGAACTCTCAGGAAAAGGGGAGAGACGGAAGGAAACAGGACAAGGATGTGGTCTCAAATGAGTTGCAGCATTAGCCTAATTTCTCAGGGAGTTCTGGTGTGAGAACCATACTATAGCATCAGTTTTGCTTGAGGCACGGGACCACCATTTATGCCAGTCATCCACTGACTGCAGGCTGCCCCTGGGTGGAGATGATGGGCATAATCTCTTATTCCACCCAAGCAGTTTTCAGGTGCTACTTAATAAGCCACCCCAAACTTAGTGACCAAAGCCAATTTTTTTAATTGGTTTCAATTAGTTATACATAATAGTAGAATGCATTAATGCCCTTTGATATATCATACATAAATGAGGTATAATTTCTCACTTTTCTGATTGTACATGTTGTAGGATCATATAGGTCATGCAGTCACATATGTACATAAGGTAATAATATCTGTTTTATTCTACTATCCTTCCTATCCCTATATCCCCTCTCCTCTCTTCACTCCCTTCTACCTAATCTATTGTAACTCTATTCTTCCCTAGCCTCCCCTGCTTATTGTAAGTTATTATCCACATATCAGAGAAAACATTCTGCCTTTGGTTTTGAGGGATTGGCTTATTTCACTTAGCATGGCATCCTCTAACTCCATCCATTTACTGGAAAATGCCATAATTTTATTCTTTTTCAAAGTTGAATAATATTCTATTGAAATATATATATATA
>NW_025999982.1:14186177-14206046 GCF_001458135.2 Marmota marmota marmota
TATATATATATATATTTTCTTTATCCATTCATCTGTTGAAGGACATCTTGGTTGGTTCCACAGTTTAGCTATTGTGAGTTGAACTGCTATAAACACTGATGTGACTGTGTCACAGTAGTATGCTGATTTTAACTCCTTTGGGTATAAACCAAGAGGTGTGATAGCTGAGTCAAATGGTGATTCCATTCCAGGTTTTCTGAGGAATCTCCATACTGCTTTCCATAGTGATTGCACCAATTTGCAGTCCCACCATCAATGTATGAATGGACCTTTCCCCCCACATTCTTGCCAACATTTATTGTTGCCTCTGTTCTTGATGATTGCCATTCTGACATGAGTGAAATGAAATCTTAGAGTAGTTTTGATTTGCATTTCTCTAATTGCTAGAGATGTTATACATTTTTTCATATATTTGTTAATCAACTTTATTTCTTCTTTTTTTTTTTTCTTTATTTCTTCTTCTGTGATGATTCTGTTCAGTTTCTTGGGCCATTTGTTGACTGGGTTATTTGTTTTGTTTTGGTTTTGGTTTTGATTTTGTTCTTGGTGTTGTTTTTTGAGTTATTTTCATATATCCTAGAGATTATTGCTTTAATCTGAAGTGCATGTGGTGAAGATTTTCTCCCAATCTGTAGGCTCTCTCTTCACATTATTGATTGCTTCTTTTGCTGAGAAGAAGCTTTTTCATTTGAATCCATCCCATTTATTGATTCTTGATTTTATTTCGTTCACTTTAGGGGTCTTGTTAAGGAAGTCAGATCCTAGGCCAACATACCATACTGAAGATTTGGACCTATTTTTTCTTCTAGTAGGCACAGGGTCTCTGTTCTAATGCCTAAGTCTTTGATCCACCCAAAACCAAATATTATTTTTTCTCACAAATCTACGATTTAGGCTTGGCTTGGCTGAGATGATTTATTTCTGAGTTATGTGGTATCACCTGGAGCATCCTAAAAACTGGAGGCAACTTGACTGCTAAGGAAGGTATTATCAGAAGACTCCTGTGAGCAGGCTGGCCGTCTGCTGGAGCACTCGTGTGTGGGTGGTTTCTCTACAAGGCTGCCTGGCTTCTCATGGCTCTGGATTTCAAGACAGAGCATCCCAAGTCAGCAAGGAGAAAGTTCTTGGTATTTTTGTGACCTAGCCTCATAGTGTCACTTCTGCCACATTTCTGCTGTCCATTGGGGCATTCATAAAGGACTGCCCAGTTTCAAAGGGAAGCGCAATGGACTGAATGTTTGTGTGTTCCAAATTCACGTGGTAAAGTTCTATTTCCCATATGATGGTATTTGGAGGTGGGAATCTGGGGACATATTAGATTCAGATGAGGTCACAAGGGTGAAGTTCCCATATAGGTATTAGAGCCATTATAAGAGGAAGAGAACAGAGTCCTCCACCCTCAATCCCTCCCCCTTTCTGCCATGTGAGGACCCAACTGGAAGACAGCCCTCTGCAGGCCAGAAAGAGGATTGTGGCTGGCAAAAGCTACCATCCTGATCACAGGATCCCCAGCCCCAAGAAATACAAGAGATAAACATCTATTGTTTAAACCATCCCATCTATAATATTTTGTTATAGCAGCTTAAGCTAACTAGGACAGGATTATAGTAGTCTGCCCGTACCTCCACAAGAAAATGCCATGGACTGAAGAGCTTGAACTTTTATTTTCTCACAGTTCTGGAGACCAGAAGTCTGAAATGGAGATGTTGGCAGCACTGGTTTCTCTTTAGGCAACTCCCCTGTGCTTGCACATGACCACCTTCTCTCTGTGTCCTCACACATTGTCTCTCTGTGTGCACATATCTGGTGTTTCTCCCTATGTATCTAAATTCCCTTTTCCTATGAGGATACCAGTCTTATGGATAAAGACCCACCCTAAAGATTTATTTTGATTTATTAACCTCTTTAAAGGCCATATCTTAAAATGAGATTACAATTCTGAGACCCTAGGTGTTAGGACTTTAACATTTGACTTTTAAGGGACACAATTCAGTGCATGACAGTCAGGATGGAATACAGACTCCTCCTCTCAACCTAAGGAGACAATGCCACACTGGAAGAAGAACACAGCGGATGGTATGTACTCTGAGGACCACCTCCAAAAAACACAATCCACCTTAGACACCAACATCTACTTTAAATCCTTACCCCTGGGTCTTTGATGAAGACAGGTCTCAATTTACATAAAATGTTTTACAAATGAAACTCTGACACAAGGCTTTCTAGTTGTTCAGAAGGTTCTGATTGGATCCTATTAGATTGCTGTCTTTAAGCTCTTCTGATATAGAAATTCTGTAGTCACCTCTTTCTCTGGGTGATGAAATTATCAACATTCTATAATTTTTAATAATAATGGATTCATGTTAACAGATTACATAAAGCACATAGATTAAATTATGTAAAGCACACAGGGAAAAATATGTTGTAAAAAATTTGCATAGATGGAATGTGGCATTGGTAAATACTGCTTAAACTCCCATGCAGAATCTGGATTGTAGTAAATTAAAATAAGACAGTTTTATTTGCTGTCTTTCAGGAATAAAGGGAGGTGGTTAGCGTTTTATAAAATCTCCTGTTGTTCTTTACCTGATTAGAAATTAGTAGGTAGCAGTCAATGTTGATCGCCTATGTGAAAATCTCCTTCTATTCTTTTTAATATAATTTTCTTTTACTAAAAAATATTTGAAATTTTAAATATATCTTAAAATTGAAAATAAACACAGCATAAAATTATATGCAGTAAAATGTTTCGTTTTTACACCTGTCATCTACCAAGGTCCCACCCCTTTTCTTATCATATTGTTCATGTTGTTGCATATCAAGAAAATACAAATATAGGTTTTCCTTTTTGTCCTCCTTTTGCACAAAAGGTAGCTTATTTCTCACATTCTTCTATACACCTTCCTTTGTTATTTTGCAACTTGGAGATCTTTCCCTGTGAGTCTAGGGATATGGATAGATCTGTAATATATGTGAACATCTTCCTCCAAAGAATCATGCAGCCAACAGAATGTACAGTCAGCTGAGTGTGATAGCATACACCTGTAATCCCAGCGACTCAGGAGGCTGAGGCATGAGGATTGTGAGTTCAAAGCCAGTCTTGCAACTTAGTGAAGTCATAAGCAACTCAATGAGACCCTGTCTCTAAATAAAACACACAAAAAAAGGGCTGGGGATGTGGCTCAGTGGTTAAGTGCCCCAGGTTCAATACCCAATACAAAAACAAACAAACAAAAAACTGAATATAGAATCAAATTTCTGTGTTTTAGTGAATCTGATTCATAAAAAATGGTATTATTGTGTAATTCGAATTTACATTTATCTTATTCTGAGTGATCATGAGCATTATTTTATGTTTAAAAGTCATTTGAATTTTCCATTTTATCAGTCATCTAGTCTTTTCCTTTTATCCATTTTTTTTTTCTGCTGGATTGTTGATCTTAAAATTTTATTTTTGGGAGACTTATATTTTAGCAAAATTAGCCCTTTGTCAGGGATGCAAGCCCCATTGTTTTTCTGAGCCTCAATTTTGTTCAGATATTAAACTATTTAAAACATCCTGATACACATGCTGTTTTAGTCAGCTATGCACTGCTGTGACTAAGAGACTTGACAACAACAACTTAGAAAAGGAAAAGTTGATTTTGGTTCCTGATTTTAGAGATTCAGTCCATGATAGGCCAATTCCATGCCTCTGGGCCCCACATGATGAGGCAGAGTATCAGGGCAGAATGGCATGGTGGAGGGAAGTGGTATAGGGCACAGCAACTAGGACACAAAGAGCTCCACTCACCAGGGACATAGTACAATCCCCAAAGGCAGCCCCCAGTGACCTACTTTCTCCACCCACAATCAACCTGCCTACAGAGACCACCTAGTTAATCGATATCATTGGATTAAAACACTCATTGGGTTACAGCTCTCATAATCTAATCCTTTCACCTCTGAACATTCTTGCACCATCTCCTACATGAAATTTTGGAGGACACCTTCCAACTTGGATCTGTCAGACCCTGAAGTTCCTTCTGGTCCTGCAAGCTCCTGCTGTCTCCCTACCACCTCTATTTCATGAGTGGACTGGTACATCTTTGAAGATCCATGACAGTTAACAGGTCCCCTTTATCAGGATGATACCAGCACTGGTGAAAACAATGAGGACCATATTGTTGTTTTTGAAGACTTCTAGAATTCATTCACTCCCAGTTCTGGAACATTTCATGGGTCTGGAACTGTCACATTCATCAGGATGTAGAGCCCAGCTGGCTGCCGCTGGCTGCTGGCCATGTGCAGAAAACCTCTGGTCATTTGTCAATGTTCCCCAGGGTGCCTGCTTCATGTTAAAATCCTGGCTATGTGCCACACTCCACTGTATAATTGCACCAACCACAGCAAGGCTGACTAAATCCTATTGATGCTTTTGCTAATTCCATGGGCCCTGAAGGCTAGAAAACCCAGAAACAAAACAGGGCACACCCAAAAGTTCAGTCCAAAGGCTGGAGGCTCCTCTGGTTTTTTCAACATGGATAAACATTTCATTGTCAAATTTTCAACAAGTAGTACAGGCAGAGCTTTCTCCTGGGGCCCGAACAGAATGTTAGAACTGGAATGGATATCAATCATTCCCTAATGCAGTATTTTCAAACTGTGCTCTGAAGATCCCTGAAATGTTGAAAGAGGTGTCCACCAGGGCCACTGTTGAGGACTCCAGAAAATCTGAACAGGTGCCAGTCCTGGATTTACACCCTGAATCCATTCAGGCTGCTGTAACAAAGCACCACTGCGTAGCTTAGAAATAGATTTTTTTTTTCTCACAACTCTGAAGGTTGAAAAGTCCAAGGTCAAAGCAGATTCTATATCCAATTCTAGTTCACAATATCTTCCTGCTGTGTCTTCATAGGGTAGAAGAGTCAAGGATCTCTCAGGCCTCTTTTGTAAGGGCTCTAATTCCATTCATGTGGGCTCTACCCTTTGACACCACCACTTCCCAAAGACCTCATCATCTAAAATTGTCACCTTGTCAGCAGGATTTCAACACATGAATTTTGGGAAGCACAAACATTTGGATCACAGCACACCCCAAATTCAAGTGGATTACCCTGCTTCTATCTATGCTTTCTACATAAAATTCATTTGGAAAGGAGTCCCAGATGAAAGAAGTCTGAGAACCACTGCATTTTACTGAGGTAGAAACTGAGGCTAAGAAAGGTTGTTCTGTGTCCAGGGTCCCATAGGAGATCAGAGGCCAGAATACTGCTAGCAGGGGATGAGTCGGCGGCAGCTTGCTCCATTATCTTGGCTGCAGTATGACTCTGAGTCTCCCTGTCTCTTCTTTGTTCCTAGACTTTACCCTTGGGAATTTGCAGTCATCTATTCCCTAGGCCCTCAGCTGTGGATCAACTTATCCTGACGTCTCCAAAGCTCCTCTGTGAAGCCAAGCCTCAGCACAGGTGTTCTGACTTTTTACTACTCTGCCACAGTCCCAGTGTGTCCTGCTCAGCTCAGGGCCAAGTGAGCCCCATTGGAGCCTGAGGCAGAGGAGTAGTGTGCACCCCACAAGCACTTACAAAGAAGTCCTCCCATATTTTGAGCCAAGTGGAAACATTACTGAAAGTTGTACAATTAAAACAAAAAGTCAGCCACTTGTGGTGGTGCACACCTGTAATCCCAACAGCTCAGGAAGCTGAGACAGAAGAATAGAGAGTTCAAAGCCAGCCTCAGCAATTTAGCAAGGCCCTGAGGAACTCAGCAAGACCCTGTCTCTAAATAAAACACAAAAAAGGGCTAGGGATGTGGCTCAGTGGTTAAGTGCCCCTGAGTTCAATTCCCCAGTACAAAAACAAAACAAAACAAAAAGCTAAAACAAAAAAAAAAAATGTCTAGGTACAAAGCCCTATAATTCCCAATTTGTCGGCTGACAATCTTTATCAACCCTCACGCATACGCCCAAGGAAATGCAATAGTGGCCACAGATCCAGCCACCAAGAGCTGATAGAAAAAGGACTTCCTTGTCATACAACAACACAGGGCCATGCTATAAACAAAGAAAAACAGCCTTTATATAAAATTCTGATATTTTGTTTATTGCGCATTTTTACATGAATTTTTACTTTAAAAAATATTACATGGCAATGTTTCTCTTGATTACTGGGGTTTTTGGAGCACCCTTAAATTTTTTATCTTATTCTCCTCATTTTAGAGATACAAAGATACAATAGCCAGTATTTTACTTTATGTCGTCCTCTTGACTGAAGGATAAATCGATCATCAGTGCCCAAAGATATAACCAATCATGCATATGTAATGGAGTCCCCACAAAAACCCAAAGACAGGGTCTAGAGAGCTTCTGAATAATTGAGCATGTGGTGGTTCCTCAAGAATGGCATCTCTGCCCTCTGAAACATCCTATTAAATAAACCAGTAAAAATTTAAAATAATCTTGAATCTACACTGTCCTTCTATTACTTATCTTTCAGCCTTCTCCCCCAGAAACTCTCAAATCATAATCCCTTGGGTAAGGAATATGTTCTCTGTACAGTGCTGAATCAGAACTGGGCAAGACTTGATTACCTTTAAGATTGAGTCAGACATGTAGATTCCAGAAAACCATGTGAAGGAGTTTCCCATGTGCTTACATATGGTTTAGAGTTTAGTGTAATTTGTATCACTGAACCATCTTCAATCTTTGCAATTCCTTGTCTAAACAATATTAATAATGTGGAATTTGTGGCTAGCATAGTATGAACTTCTCAGGCACCTTCATGCCCTCACAACTATTGATTTTGAAATACACAACTTATTTGGAAACTGTATCCCAAAGGAGTATGTGACTAAACTCAGGGATTGGTTGCAACTAGGTTATGCAACTTCCCCTGCTTTGTGACACATCAATACAGGTGCAAAAACACTAGGTTGAAAGAGGGACAACAATAATGTTTTGCTGTTTTCCTTCCTGCAGTATCTTGGAAGTGAAGTTAGCAAAATTCTTAGCCACTTGTTTACCCAAATTAGTTCAAAGTGCTGGTAGCAGTTGGTTGTGGCTGGCTCTCACCTCCCTCGGCCTTATTAGCCTTCCCTAAGACCTAGGGAAAACAGCTGCAGGAAGCAGAATAAAACTAGGAGTTTCTTATGCGTTGCCAACCCTCCTGCTCCAGTAACTCTGAACTTTTTGTTTATGTGCCCTTAGTCTTGTGTCCCTAAATCCGGGATGTCCCTCCTGAATTCTATTTCTTTCCTTGTTGTTTTCATTAAGGCTGGAGGGGTCTTGTCTCTAGGGAAACTTTTAGGATGCTCACATCTGGATTTTGCTATCTTTTCATTCTGCGGTTATAAACTGCTTTTGGGTGGACCTAAAAATCTTCTGTAGAATCATATCCGAAAGACACTAATCATATTTGAAAGATAAGATTCCATTTTAATTCCTTTTTTAACTTGTTAGCCATACCTATTTGCACATTATTTTTAGTGTTTGCTCTGGGGATTATAATACACATTCTTAACTTTTCACAGCCAATTTTGAATTAATATTATATTATCTCATTTTAAATCTAACAAACCATAACACTTATGTTATAGTTCTGATATGTATTATATCCATATACATTATGAATCCCATATAATAATGTTATAATTTTTGCTTTTCTTTATGTACAGATGATGTCTTCTTGTTTCTTCATATATTAATTAATTTTGGATTATATTCCCAACATTGTGGGAAAATATGTTATAGAAACTTTGGATTCTGTTATGTTCCTCAAAAGAATGTGTGCTGCTTGGTTTTTTTGAAGCAGTTCCCTGTTATTTATGAATGGTTTAAAGATCAGAGAGAGATTCAAGTAATTTATAAACAGGATTTAGGGTCTTCATTCTCTCACTCCTGTTCAGGATTTTCTCCTCGCTTTATAGGAGCTTTGGTTACTCTGAATTCTGTATTTTGATTCTCAGGCTAGTAAGATGACATTTTTCATTTCTTTAATTCATCCTGGGGTACAGATTAGAAGCTGCCCTCATGCTGAAATCTACGAACAATTTAAAAACAAAAACAAAAAAAACACTATACCCTGTACCATTCACTTTGTCCACAAATCAATCCTCTTCTAGTAGCTGGGTGTTTTTCTTTAGTCTCTAGTACTTTTAGGTAATTAGTTTTAAGAATATTTTGTCCCCAGTTTATGGTCTTATTTT
The DNA here is from genome assembly GCF_001458135.2 of Marmota marmota marmota. NCBI lineage: Eukaryota > Metazoa > Chordata > Mammalia > Rodentia > Sciuridae > Marmota > Marmota marmota. The sequence goes on from NW_025999982.1 coordinate 14,194,359, forward strand.
CATGAGAGTTGACTCAACAGAAGCTACTTGAGCTGATGGGAAGCAGAACTCACTCAAATCACATTGGTTAGATGTTTTTCCTAATGTGCAAATGGGATGGGACAGGTGAGGGAAAAGTTGAAGCTTCATTAACAACTTGGTTCATGTTTTCAGTTTAATAAATATTTTTGGAAGGCCTTCTAGGCACTGTGACAGTTACTGAAAATGCAAAGATGAAGTCCACCATAGATGCCTTGGAAACAGGTGATATTTTCATTCCAGAAAAGAAGACAATAAGGGCTGGGATGTAGCTCAGTGGCAAAAGCGTCTGCCTTGCATTCGCAAAGCCCTGGGTTCGACCCCCAGTTCCAAAAAAGACAAAAAAAAGAACCCCACCAAGAAGACAATAAAATCTTCCCTTCCTTTTTGCCTGCAAACATAAACTCCCTATTGGGTTTAGCCTGGAAAAGAATGGGTTAAACTCATTAGCACAACTGACAAAAATTGGTGGGAAGACACCCTCTTCTGTACTAGGCTGCATTCTTGCTTCTCTTTCACTTTATCACCATACCAAACTCAAAGAAATCATCTGTGCTTTGTTCTCACCCTCTCCTTACAGATGAGAAAAATGAGGCTCAGAAAGGTTCAATGTAATTAGTCTAAAGTCTCATTGATAAAGAGATAAAATAAAAACCAAACTCGGTCTGTCTGGCTCTTCTTCCCACTTCCATTGACCAAACTTGGAAATATCTAATCTCCATCTACCATTCCTGCCTAACTCTGAACTGCTTAGCTGTGGACTCCAATTGGCTTATCTGTAGAGATAACAGTGACGTGTGCTCTTGGTATCCAGCACCATCCCATCCTTCTGAGGTAGACCAGATGACCTAAGAACCCCTGGCATTTCTATGGAATCATCAGTTCTGCACCTGGGACACTGCAAAGAGGAATCACCTTCAGGGTCCTTTGTTTAAATTCAGGAATCTTCTTTTCAGGAGCCCCCTTCTCTGAATTCCTGTGGCCCTTGTTAGAACCCCTATTCACCACTCTTATGGCTTGGATATAAGGTGTCCCCCAAAAGCTCACATGTGGAACAATGCAAGAAGGTTCAGAGGAGAAATGATTGAGTTGTGAGAGTCTTAACCCAATCAGTGAATTAATCCTCTGATAGGGATTAACTGAGGGGTAACTGAAGTGGTAGGGTATGGCTGAAGGAGGTGGGAATTAGGGTGTGGCTTTGGTGTATATATTTGTATTTGGCAAGTGGAGACCTCTCTCTCTCTCTCTGCTTTCTGATCATAATGTAAACTGTTTACCTCAGCCATACTCTTCTGCCATGATGTCCTGCCTCACCTTGAACCCTGAGGAATGGAGCCTGCTGTCTGTGGATTGAGACCTCTGAAACCATGAGCCCTCAAATAAACAGTTCCTCCTCTACAGTTGTTCTGGTCAGGTCTTTTAGTCACAGCATGGAAAAGGCTGACTAAAACAACCACCTTCAGCATCTGCCTTGAAGTGTGTGTCCTTTCAGTCTTCTCTTTAAAAGGATAATGGTATCATAGATAGAGCAGTGATCTCTAAAATGACAACATCAACCAAGCAATAATAACAATGCCTTCCAATTCAAGTACAATTTTTATTTTCCAATCTCCTTTTCCAGTCATTATTTCATTTACTATAACCCAACACTTTGGGGTCCTCCTCTGTCTTCCTTTATTCTTCTCCAAATGAAATACTCATCATTTTTTTCCCTTTCTATTTTAATCAGAACATTACTTCTATTTTTGGAAGGCAATTTTGATGTGCAAAAGAACACAGAATCCCTAATATATTTTCAGTTCCTCAATGTCAGAGATTATTATGGTTTTCCTTGTAACCCCAATCATCAGTCCTGTATTTAAAACATGATCATCATGGCACAAAAATAACAATAATAAAACCAGTATTTACTAAGTTTTAATACCATGTCTCATTTAGTAAATGGTCTGTGAACAAATGCTTGAAAATCCAGGCACTGTTCCAACCCTGCCACTCACTAGTCTTATGATTTCAACCAAATTTCTTAACTTTTCTGGGGTTCGTTTTGTTTATTTGTAAAATGTGTGAGCAACAACCCAGGGTTATAAGAAGTCAAGTTACATTTCAAGGAAAGCTCAGTACAGCATGTCTCCAAAATACTAATTTGCTGGTCTTTAAGTGAGGAGAATGGTATTTTCCCTGATTTTTAAGATACAAAAGCTAAGGCCTACAGGTTAACTTGCCAAAGTAAAAATAAACAAACAAATAAATAAAAATCAGCAGGGACAAAGATTTCCACCAGGTTCCTCTCCACAACCTTTCATTGAGGCTGCCCTGGTTTTGATCCACATGATAGACACTTAACAAGTATTAGTGACAAGGACATTTACTGCCATGAATGATGACCCTGCTATAGGGCAGGCACTGTCTACTGCTATATGCACATTATACAAACTTAACCATAGCCCTGCAAGGTAGCTGTTACTATACCAGATTTACTGACAAACCCTATAAAGGAGATTTTAGAAAGTTAGTGAACTCACTCAGGGCTTCAAAGTCAGTTAATGACAGATCTGGAATGTGTTTTTTTTGAACTGGGGATTAAACTTTGGGGTGCTTAACCACTAAGCCACATCCCCGATGCTTTTTTTAGTTTTCATTCTTAGACAGGGTCTTGCTAAGTTGCTTAGGGCCTCATTAAATTGTTAAGGCTGGCTTTGAACTTGTGCTCCTATAATCTCAGCCATTGAGATTATAGTCACGGGCTATCACACCCAGACAGATCTGGGAGTTGAACTTGAATTCCAAGGCCTGTCCTCTTTCCATAAATTCCAGGGGGAGGGGGGAAATGTGCTATCTCCCCAAAGGAAAAGTTACAAATTATTAGATATAATATGACAAATTATTAGAACAACTTACACTTGATCAAATGGATTCAGGAGACAGAAAAAAATCCTTCATTTATTTTCTGCCTAATTGCTGCGGTTGAGAGGTAGTTTATCAGACAGTGCTGTTTTAGTCTACCCAACGGGGCCAAGCAGAGGAAGATTTGGAAACGTGTCACAGAGGAAATATAAGCAAGGAGGATCCAGTGTGGTGATCCACTATAGACACATCAGGGCATAAGGGCTCCAACAGTGTTCTCACTGATTTGAGTCATTTGGGTATAAACACGTTTCTGCTCAGTAACTCCAGACCCCCCCTCCCCGCCCCCTCCCCACGACAAGCTACTTCAGGGATACAATCTGGACCAGTCTGTTTGCTTGTGAGCATCAACTTCTAGCTGATGTCTTTTGGTTTTTCTGGGCTCTATAAGCAAATGGCCATAAGGGAGTCATTGCTATAGCTTCCCCAACTTAGCAACCAAAGCTCTCGGGTGTTCACGAGGTGTGCTGAAACCTGACAGCTACGTTCAGCTCTCAAGAGAGAAAAAGAGCAGAGAGATGAAGGAGAAAACCAGGTGGTTCAGCTTTACTAGTAAAACTGGATATGGATAAGGAATTGTCAAATGATGCTGAAAACACATAAATGAGACAAACAAGTCCTCTCCTGCTCTTCCATGGTACTTTCTCCCTGTGCTGCTTCAGATGCTTTGCTCAGAGCTTTAGACATAAGCTCTGTCCAAGTAGCAATTTAGATAAAACCATCTGAGTAGTCACAGTAGTTACATGTAACTGTTTCCAAGCTATTGCCTTTGAGGTCATGTGGAAGGGACTTGGGGCAAGGCGGGTCACACCATGCTGAGTTACATGAATTGCATTTACAGACCCATGAATGAACAGCCCAACCAGCCAGGTGGACAAAGCAGGAAGATGAAAGCGCAGTCTCTAACCTCAGCATGAACCTCATATCCCATAATAGGGAAACAAGGCTGATGAACCAAACATCAGAAGACCTGGGGTCTCATCTGAGAGCTGCTGCTATCTTGCTTTACAACTTGGTGGCTCCATTTTTCTAAAATCTAGACTTTTGGCTCTTGACTCAGAAGCAGAGAGGTAGCACAGCGAAATGGAAAATGCAATCAAATGTGGACTCACATGGCTTGTGGAAGTCATTTAACCTGTCACAGCCCACTTGATGCAAAAGTTTTCTTTCCACAATTATTTATGGAATATTTACTAGGCTCTGGGAGTGTGGCAAAGAGCATAATAGCAAAATGTCTGTGTTCATAGGGCTTGCTTTTCAGATGTGCACATAGACAATAAGGAAATAAAAAAGTATATAGACATGAGATATAATGCCAGATGGTGATAAGCTCTGTGAAAAAAATATTAATAAAGTAAGATAGGGGAAAATACAAGGTTTTCCATTTTATTTGGGTGCAGGGCAGAAGCAAATAACATTTACCTCAGGAGGTTATTTTGAGACAGCTAAAAGGTAGCAAGCGTATTTTAACATCTTACACAATGAAGCAAACATACCATAGCATTGTTATTTATTTATTTATCCATTCATTTTTTTAATGGCTGAAAGGGCATCTTCCCATAACATAAGTGATTCCAAGTTATGTCCACATCTGCTCAGTAAGGCTTACCAATGGCTGTCATTTCATTTGCTCTGGTTTCTTCCAATGCCACCCACTCAATTTTTTCTTTGTTTTTTTTTTTTTGTTGTTGTTGTTGTTGTTGTTTGTTTGTTTGTTTTCATTTCTGGGAACATGACCTTTGGAAGCAGGAACTTAATGAATATAAAAGTTCCTTAGGAGCAGTGTTATTGGATAGTACTTTATAAGGCATCCATGGGTCACATCTGTTCTCTAGCACTTGGGGCTCAGTTCAGAGATCAGGGATTGGAGGCAGGAGGAAAAGCCTGTTTATTTTGGAAAGTCCTGTCCTTCAGGTAGTAGAACCTTCTTCTTCCAGGAAGTGAGCAATTGGGCCAGTAGAATCCCCTCACCACAAAAGGCCTCACTGTGCAGCCGCTTCCTGGCCCAGAAAACACCTGCAGGTAGCAATTCTCAAACCATGTTCTGGCCTGATTCTTGGGCTCAAGGTTATGACTTCACATCTCTGAGAATTAATGTAATGGATTTTTAGAGTTTTAGAAAAGAACCAACCAACTGGGAGGCAACTGAGAGCCCTTACCAGAAGCAAAGCCCTTAGTTGTTGCTGAAATGCAAATCAATATGCATATTTCTAAGACATTTCCATCTCTTTATCATAAAGTTTGCTTGTAATCATTCTAAGGAACAAACCTACTAAGTATTGCCTCCGCATATGATCTTACAGATATACTGGTCTGGTGTATTTGTGTTCTGATATATTAGATTTACTACCAGTCATTGGCTGAAAGCTACTAGAATTTTGCCTCTATATCAAGGCAAAGCCTTACTGTGGGTTAAAGAATGTCTGAAAAAAGGGTTACAGCATTACCCATTGTGGCAAACAGCATTATAGGAAATTTCTGGATAAGAAAAAAAATTTAAATGTTTTTGGTAGTTCGGTCCACACTGGATCAGGACTGGTATGCATGACAAACAGAATATAGAACAAATGGTAGAGCATGCTTTCTGAGGCTAGGTCAGAAGAGGCATTGCAGTTTCATCTTGACCTCTTGGACTGCTCATTCTTGGGAAGGAAGCCACCTTGCTTGCCATGAGAGCGCTCAGGCAGCTTTGCAGAGAGACTTAATAGGGACACTCTCCTATAGCCAGGCATGTGAACAAATATCTTTGGGAGTGGCTCCTAAGCTTCAACCATGCCTTTCAATAACTGGAGCCTTGGGTAACATCCAACTAAGATCTGATAAGAGACCCTGAGGTACCACCCAGAAAAGCCAATCTTGAATTCCTTACTCAGAGTCATTGTGAGAGATAATAATGGCCAGTATTTTAAGCCACTAAATTTGGGGTCATTGTTATACATCAAGAGATAATTAATACAAAACATATTCTGGGGTGCCACGATTGAAAGGAAGAGACTAAACAGTTTTTGGTACCCAACAAATTTGGATCTGTTCAGACTGAATGCTATTTCATCTTGCCCAGCATCACAGCAAAGAGATTTAGAGAATCATTCCCTGTAATGGGAATTGGAGTTTGGAGTGCTCACTGAGGCCTTATTCTTTGCTCTTATGAAGCTTTTGGTAACTGTAGGGGACAACCTGCTAAGCACTGCCTCTGACTATGATCTGACAGATAGATGGACTGGGTCTGATACTATACTGACGTCTTGTGGATGATATGTCAGAATTACTATTAGTCATCGGCCACAGCTGCTAAGGGGTGTATACTAACTTCCTGGCACTCCTGGCTTGCTATGCACATGACCAGAGTGTGTTCCTGCTTCCAGGGGAAGCCAGCAAGCAAACAGACACAGGTGCTGGCAGTTGTGAGCGGAAACAACAAGCTCAAAATGGTATGGGTTGAGAGATGTGGGTGGTCTGTATGCTTCAGTTATCAATTCAAAGAGACCTCAGCCACAGGAAAAAGGCAAAGATCTAGGTATCAGAATTGTGGGCACAAAACAGTGATTGAGATACTGAACAAAATCAAAGCCCAGCCAACCAAGGAGATGTTCAAGTCAGGGCCCACTAGTAGCAAAGTCTCCTAAACTTGCTACATTTGAGCTTCCTAAATCATTCTTGCTGGGAAGAAAAATAAGGAGATTTTGAAATTGGGAATTCCACTTCTGCCCCTCAGCATTAACCACAGGCACCAGATCACTAAGCTATCTCTGTCAGGGTTGTGCCATCACTTTGCACAGTCTTGCCTAAAACAGCTCTTTGTACTACTGGGTCAAGGGACAAAGTTCTTCCCCCTAGTGAAGGGTTGTTTCTGAGGCTCCTTTTGCTTGAGCCAAACAGGACCAAAAGCACACCAGAAGATCCACCCTGTGAAACAAACCAGCATCTCAGAGTTGGGTTTAAGGAACCAATTGGTTCTTAATCACTAGCCAGTGTTTCCATGACAGTTCATACTTAAGGTCACACTAGAAAAAAAATTTTTTTTTCTCCTCTGCTTCTGTCTTCAATGTACTTTGAGGCAGGGACTTCAATAGGAAGAAGCAAGGGCAGAAAACACTTTGTCCCTTTTTCTCATACTTTTGCTTTTCTGGCTTTAACCTCCAGAGGGCGCTGATCGTCAAAAAACCCAAAACATCAAGGCCTGCAGGGCAGAAGGCCAGCTGTTCACCCTGCAGGGAGAGAAGAATCTTTGGCAGTTCTCTGTGAATAATTTATGCCGGTGAAATCTAACCACAGATCTTATTAGCACTTATAAATAAAGTATCTTCCCCCACATAATATTAGGAAACCCCCAAACCGTGGTTCAAGTTGTTCTTCATGTCTTCAGGGATGTTCCTCTCCTTCCGGCCACTAGTTCCACATCTCTCTGACTTTCTCAAGAAACTACCCTAAAACTTCCTGGTCATGTTTAGTATGTGGGTAGCATCAAAACCCAGAGAAACATGGTAGCTTAGGAGCCAGGTCAAAGATTTTTGAGAGACACCAGTCTATACTGTGATGCTTTAGGATGACAGTTTAGCTAACCAGTATTTGAGATTTAATAAAACTTCTTCCACATCCTACCTCTGCAGTTCTTTAGCTATATGACCTTGGACATGTTATACGACCACTTCTCAGCCTCACCTGTAAATGGAAATGAAAATTAATCTTACAGTATTTGGACACATAAAAATGTAGCATTGTGCCTGACACAAAATCGGTGCTTTATAAAGTTGGTTACTTCTCCACTATCCTTTTCTCTACCTTTTCAAATACCGCAGGTTGGCAAAGATTCTTGGAAGTTTTCCTGTAGAAGCCTCATCACTTATTTGAATGGAGTCTTTGTCCCCTTAAAAAAAAATTGTATGGCATCCTCCTAAACAGTAAAGAAGAGTTAAGGCCATGTGAGGCTAGAAAGCCAACAAAACCAGAGGCCCTGAGCTGTCTTCACTTTTGTATCCTGATGCCTACAGTGTTGAGGGGATTGATGGGGTAGATCAAGCTTTGGGAAAGGAGATTAGAAACTTACTTAGCAAGAAACTTTGCTATAGTGTGAAGTCCCACCACCACCACCCTCCTTTCTCAAGCGCCTGATGTGTTTCAAGGATGATTCTGAAAGTCATTTTATGCTGAATCCAGAAAGTTTAGAAACAAGTCTTGAATAAATCTACCTCACTTGTATCCCAAGAGGCTCCCACAGAGTCATTGAGCTCATAGCAGGGAATAGGCCCAGTTCTAAATCTTGAGACCACGCAATCCTTGCCCTGAGTTATCTTTCTGTCTAGCAAGGGAGACAAGCAATAACAAGCAATTGCAACATAGTATAATAAGCCCCAAGCCTTCCCAGCCAAAGACTGTAGCTGGGAGACGGGGATCTGGGCTTTGTTGACAATGCCCACTTCCTCCATCACTCACCATGTTCACATGCCAGGATGATTTGCCTGAATTGAATTTGTCTTCTGATTCCCTGTCCTTGTCCTATCATGCAACTTTTGTGCCTCAGCTTGTCTTAAGGAAGGACCAGAAACTGGGTTTCAGGTAACATGAAGATCCACCTAACCAGCACCTGAAGATCAGAAAATGTGAATAAAATTATATTTTTTTAAAGTTTTAGTAATATGATTCTAAAATTTCTGAGGCGCTCATTATAAAATTAAAGGAAATAAATCTGGTGTTTACCAATCACCCCCGTTTGACTGAAACTTTCCTGGGTTTATCATTGAAATTCCCACATCCTGGGGAATCCCTCGTGCCAGGACAAATTGGAACAGTTGGTTTTCTTAGCTCTGTTCTGTCCCACCAGCATGCCTTGAAGCAGGAATTCATAAAATCACAGTCAATCCACACGGCCCAACTTGCTTCCTGAGTATGAAAAGGATCACATGAAATATTTAATAAATGCAAGCATTGATTAAACTGTATGCAAAAAAAAACACACAAGGAATTGTGGTTTTTCATACTTGACAAAATTGGCTAGAAGATGGCTTCTAAGTTACTTAAAGTGATTGGGATTTACATTTTCCTGGGGAGTCTTAACAAAACTGCATTAATGTTAATAAGATGGGTATTTGTATAAGACAAATTCGGCTCCACATATGATTTTATTGCTTATAATATATTATATTGCATTATATTACTGTGTGGCTTGAGATAAACTTCATAATCTCTCCATAAGTTAATTTCCTTCTCTGTTAAATAATACCTACTTTGAAGTGTTGTTCTGTAAACTAAAATAAAACCATCGTAGTGTATGGAATACAATGAGTACTCAAGAAGTATTCGTGGTTATCAAAAATCAAGGAAAAATAAACTGGCATTTTGTTATCCCTGGAGGTACCAAGCAGAGATAATAATAAGGGCTAAGCATTAGCTCCTGAAAATAACTTTACATGAAATATTAGGAATACATAGAGACCTATTTGGGGTACCATTATATTTTCATATATTCCTATAGCTGAAAAGGGCCTTCAGCTGAGAGTCATCATTTTCTCCTCCACATTCACTCTTCATCTTTGTCCATCTTTCTCTAAGTCCAGTAGACTGGCCTACATGGTTTCCAATAGGCTGCCTAGCCCTCTGGATTCTAGCTGGATTTGGCCCAACCTGGCTGGTGGCATCTTTCAACCGGATAGCACAGGTCCTGTCTAGAGGGCCTGTCTGCTAATTCTGAGAAATCCTTTCCTTTGACTCCTTCAGGCATGGGAGTGGGCACAGTTGCCACATGTTATCTGCCTCAGGGTTCTGCACTATTCTTTAGGGTTTCCCAACAGTCTGACCACACATTTGTAAATCATCCCTTTGTAATTTCTCCTCAAATTATTCAACTAAATATGCCTTCCCTGTCTTGTTGGAACCTTTACAGATACAGTCATCAAGAGAGCATCTAGCTCAGTGATTTCCAAACACAGATTTTGGAACCAGTTCCTGATGGAGCATTCAGAGCCACATAGAGAGTTTTGGGAAAATACAGACTCTGAGAACCCACACCTGGAGTACTGATCGGATGGTCTTGGCAGAGCCCCAGAAATCTGTATTTCTAATAGTTTCCTTTCTAATTCTGATGCACACTGTAGCCAAACCTGAGAAGTGTTCACTGTTGAGGCTCCTATTATGGGTAGGCCCTCTTTCCTTATTGGAGTTTTTTAATTCATGCTTCACATTTCACTAGTTTTGCTTATAAACAAAACATATAATCTGTACAAATAATAAATGTGATCTTCATATGAATAGGAAGTTGAGTTTGTTTTCTTAGGCCTGCAACTTTGCCTGGAACATAGTTAGCACTCAATAAGTATTTGTTTAGTGAATATTGAATGAATAATTCATTAAGAACATTGATGGAATTTTGCAGGTCTTAGATTAGTTCAAATGTATGGCCTCAAGGAAGGTATAACTTAAGCTCAGTATTAAGATCCAAACAAACACAAGGAATTCTGGAAAAGGATGGATTCATTATCCCAGCTGAGTAAATTGCTGAATATAGGCATCATTTCAACCTAGTGGCCTTCCTGATATCATCCCTCTTGGTCCTTCACAGCCTGATACACATGGCACTAGAAAGGGCAGCCTGGGCTACAAGCCAGGAAGCTGTTGCAGCTGTCAGTCAAGGAGGTGGTGTTGTACATTGGGGTGGGAATCCCAATTCTAACTTTCCGCTGATCCACACTGGCCCACACATTCTGAGTATTCATAGTGCCATGTCTAACCCAGAGTTTTTCACATATTTTCAAATTGAGTATTCAAAATAAATTGTGTGGAAAATAAAAAGCCCACAGGGAAGTCCTTCTACTCCCTAAGTCTTTTACCCTCTCCTTTGTCCTCAGCTATCACTAATTCCCTCGGGAGCCTTTCCCTTCATTTTGTTCCTGCTTTCCTGGTCTTTTAAATGAGTTGTTAACAAAAACAATCTCTAGCTTACATCTTTTTGACAAAACACCTTAGGAAAATTTCTAGCTAGCTGACCTCTTTTCATGCCAATATTAAATTTACTTGAATAAATTTAGGTGAAAGGCATTCTAGAGTAAGAAACTTCTCTAACTCTTAAGAGGGTACTGATCATACCCTTTGTCAACAGTGTGTTTTCTAGATGACTTTATGGTTATCATTATTAAAATCAATGGTTGATTTCTTTGATATTTTATACCTTTACAGGCTAAAAAGGTATATAGAGTGGTTTCTTTCTCTTATAACTAGCCCAAATTTGATTCTTCTGCCTGCTTCTTTATAGCTTTTCTGCAAGTCTCCATTGCTTGATTATGGCTTGCTATTATCAGATGGCTTTCTTCTTAAGGCAAAGTTGCCAAATAAGAGTTCTCTGAGTAAGTGGGTCAGCCGGGGCTTTTTATTCAAGTGTGCACATCTTCCCTGAGCTATGCAGGAGTTTATCTGAGAGGAATCTTTACAATTTGAGAAATGCCATAAAACAAAAAAATTCTAGGAATGAGCAATAAGCTGCTAATTTGTCAGATGTCTTAAAAAAATTTTTTACAGATTTGAAAACATGATTAAGATAATTTTGCCATTCGGCTTAGAAAATAAGTCTGAGGAATGATTAGATCTTGTTTTTCAAATACTGGAGACTTTTTAGAGAACATGCAACACAGAGTAGGAAAAAAAAGGAGACTTAGATTGGATTAAGAAAAAAAGAATGGCTACAAAGGTTGCTTGAACTGCCCTTCTGAGGAAGTCATAGAATTGCCAGGCCTTGCAATCTCTAAAATTAGCATGACTGACTAAATTTACTTGCTA
>NW_025999982.1:14206069-14216872 GCF_001458135.2 Marmota marmota marmota
GGGGATGGTTACTATGGGTTCTCAAATTTCCTTCTAACCTCAGTATCCGGAAATACTGTATCCCCCAGCTCCTCACCCTACTTCATAAATGTCCAAGGTATGTCACACAATCCATAGGATCACAATTCAATACAATCTCTTTCAAAGTTTTATTCTTGAATTGTTACAGAGGAGTGAAATTGTCCAGAAAAGTGGAGAAATAGGAGAGATGGAATTCATGCAATGTTAAAAGACAGAACAAGTCATGGTCTTTGGGAAGCACTTGTACCCTGAAACACCCTGACTCAGTTGCCCCAGTACCTGTCCCTTAGTAGCATCTAAGACACTCCTCTGCATCATACAGTAAGGAAGTGTGGAATATTAGAAATAAAACCAAGGTTTAGAAGAGTACCCAAGATCTTCTACAGGATGCCAAATCAATGTATTTACACACAAAGAAGCATTTTGGATTAAGATGGGGCTCCTGAGGCTCTATCCCACCTCCTTGCCCAAGAACTCTCAGGTATTCCTAGGCACACGATTCACTTCTCTATGTTGTACTTCCTTTAATGAAATACAGGACTATTTTTTCTCTGATTTTATGTTTATATCTCATCAAGAGCAAAGTTTAAGCAGAGGAACAAGGAATGACTGTCCCTTGGCTGCCCTAGAATTGGTCAAGCAAGATAATTGCTATTGAAGAAAAAAATGGCTTCTTATAACTAACTGGAGGCCTTGCTGGCCCCACAAAACCCTCTCTTGGTCATCACTCCACCCAATTTTAGAGCAGGAGTCATCAAACAAATGATTCAAAACATTTTCATTCAAAAAAATATATAATAAAGTGGACAATGCCCTCCTTTCATGCCACAACAGGAAAATCTTCACTGCCAGGGAAAGAACAGCTTGTTACCTGCATACATTGGAACGAGAGACCTACTGCCACAAGAGACCTTGGCTTTTGGTGCCACAGAGGCTGAGAAAGGGCAAATATATCCTTAGAGGAACTGGTTGGTTTCATTGCCGAGAAGCCAATCTAGTCAAAGCTGCTTGCATTTAGCAATTTTTGTTGATTATAGTTCTCTGTGTAAACATCAGGTGACAAGAGACAGCTGGGAGGAAAAACCACCTTTTGGGCCAAAGGAGATTTAAAAAAAGAGAGAGAGAGAGAGAGAGAGACATAAAAAGAACCAACTCTTCCATTCTGACAAATATACTGGTTTAAGACTGATCTAACAATTTTAGGTGCAGCCAATGCCGAATATCCTTGATCTGAGCTCTGATTAGGAACAATCATAGAACTTGGAAGCTTCGGGGCGTTTTAATTTCATATAGTCTCTCTCTTTGATTCTGTAGATAAAGAAACAGACTTAAGTTTTATTTCTTTATTTCAGTGTCTATAAAGTTACTTGCTGAATGTTCTGAATCTGAGTTAGGGTTAGAATGAAAATCTCTGACCACCTACCTAAGCCAGTATTCTTTCCCCTAGTCATTCAAAGGACTTTCCTGGCTCAATAATCTAGATCACAAGCCACAGGCTTCAGGCTAGACCCACTTGTGGAAAAGAGGGGAACAGAACATGGAGTTTTATAGGAACTTTCCAGAGAATCCTCAAAGTCAGTTTGAACCCAAGAGAGTCCCCACTAGCTCCTGACACCTCATTTGTCTTCTGGAGGCCTGAAAGAATGCCAAACATATTTTATAGGAAACTGAATGGCCATGCTTTTGATGGTAGACCAGACTTCCAGTCTCCCAAAACCATACTCCTGCCAACCCTAGCAAACTGGTTTCTGACATTTCAAAGTGGCCTTTGAAGGACCCAGAGCCTCAAGTGGTCATGGCCATCTCAGCTGGCCCAGAAGATGAAGCCAAAATACCATGGACCTTTGGCCTCCAAAATTAGACTATGTGCACAAACAGAAAGGAGAGAATTCACCAAGGATAGTAGTGTTTTAAGCACAAATTCAGAAGTCTATAGTAAGAAGAACATGTGACACATATAAATGTTAGTGATTATTTTTTCTCTTTTTGTTTTCAAAACTTAAAGTTCTTGGGGGTTCTTTACCCTTCAGGACCCAAATTCAAATTACTTTTCAGGGTTTCTCCTACCAGGATCATGCCTCGTTCTCCAACCTCTTTCCCTTCCTGTTAGCAACTGAATCCTGTCTCCCAAAAGCTCCTGGGTTGAAACTTTATGCTTCAGAATTTGGAAACAGGGTGATTGCAGATGTAGTTAGTTAAAATCAAGAGGAGGTCATACTGAAATTGGATGGGCCCTTAACCCAATGTGACTGGTGTCCTTACACAAAGGGGAGGTTTGGAAAAGACAGAACATAGGGACAATGCCACGTGATTATGACGGCTGAGGCTGGTATGATAAGTCTACAGGCCAAGGAACCCCAAAGATGGATGGAAAGCTGCCAGAAGCCAGGGGTAAGCATGGGGAAGATTCTCCCTCACAGCCTGCGGAAGGAACCAACCCTCCTGACCTCAGTCCTGGACTTCCAGCTTCTAGAACTAGGAAACGAAAAATTCCTGTTGCTTAAGCCACCCAGTTTGTGGTGATTTGTTATGGCAACCCAAGCAGACACATACCTCCGGGCACCTCACCCCACCCTGCCTGGGCACCAGCTAATCCCTTTGCATGGAAGGCATCCCACCACGCCCCCTTGCTGCCTTGTCCTTTGAGATGCATCCTTGTTCTTTCTGACTCTTTCAAAGAGCATCCGCTCCCAAGGCAAAATGGATCTCTTCCTCCTCAACAGTGACCAATAGGGACTTTCACATTCCTCTCATAGCAGGTAGCACGTGAGATTGTGGTGACTGCGATGACTGACTTCTGCTTTGGCCTTTGGAGTGTTGTTCTCACTGCATAGTCACCTAGCCTGATATTTAAAAATACTGATGGTCAAACTCAGATTCAGATCCTGGGGCTGTGGAATGGCTATTTTTCATTAGATTCCCCTGGGATTCTCATGTGCAGCTGAGGAGAGACCCGTCTTAGACACTGCTCCCAATGAACAGGGTTTCTGCTTTGTTCTGTGACCTGCTGTCACCCTGAATAGCAGTGGGTCTCCAGCAAGTACTTAATACATGCTGATTGAACTGGATGAAAGAGCCCAGGCCCTCTGTCCCTCCTCTGCTCCTCTCTGCACTTCTTCCCTATTTAAAATATTTACCTCTTCTCAAGACAAAACTATCAGGAAAGTGGCAACTCAAACACGCATCAGCCTGTCTGACATCAGCCTTGGCCAGGGAAGTAGAAGTAAGTCAATAGTATTTTGAAAAACAAAAATGTAGAAGAAGCTCATTTCAAATATCCATTTGCCCACCTTCTGATATTTAAACTAGTCTCTTTTCTCCTCTGCCCAAAGGATGTGGGAAAGTCACTGGTCAGCTCCGCACTCAGCTTCCCCTGCATGCTTCTCCCTTGAGGAATTCCAGAAAGGAAATGCAGTGCTATCTTTATGCTTTCCCAGTGTTTTTTACCAGACATCCTTGAGTGAAAATGGAGTATGGGAAGATTTTAGACCCCCGCCCCCACCAGTTCTCCTTCTAGCACCTTCTTTTGACTCTCCTCAAATACTCAGTGTCCTAAAAGTTCATTCTCTCTTTCTCAACACAAACACTAAGAAGAAAATAACTGAAAAGAGACTATTTGAGGCTTTTTTCCCCCTGAGGATAAAGTTAAATCACACTACTTATTTAAAAAACATTCAGAAAATGTTTTTAAAGGTATTAAAAAGAGCAATTGAAAATGCTACTATGAACTGTTAATATTTTTAATGTTTTATCATAAGTTATATATCTATATAAGAAAAATATTTCCATAAATATATGTAGTGTGTGTGTGTGTGTGTGTGTGTGAAAGAGGTGGAGGATAAAGGACACAGTGCTGCCCCTTGATAGGGAGACACAATGTGAACTTGCTTCTTGAAACATCCAAAGAATGAAAACTCAAACCTGCAATACCTTCAACTGAAGATATTCCTAAAGGTTTCAAAAAGATGAGCTTTTAGAAAACAAAGATACATAATAAAAAACATTTTGAGGTGAATATAAAGCTAGTAAAGAGCAGCCAAGTGTCCCTCTCCCCTGACCTGGCCATTAGAGAACATTCAATTTTAGGCTCAGAGAAGGGTCTTACAAACTACAGCCTATAGGCCAAATCCTGCCTCACTCGTTTGTTTAAGAAATGCTTGTATATGCTCTTGTACTACAATAGCAAAACTGAGTAACTGTGACAGAGACCAGATGGCTCACAACAATGAAAATATGTACTACCTGGTCTTTTATAGAAGAAAAATTGCTAACCCCAGACCTAGAGAAATTCATTCTGGTTCCAGGGACTCCCAGATATTGGACTCATGTTTGTGTTTTTGTTGTTTCTTGCTTATGGGGAGGGAACTTCCTTCTGGGTAGAAGAGAGGAATGAGGAGAATCCCACCCATCTGGTGGGGTAGGAGAGACTTCAGACCTGTAAGAAGAGGAGGGAAAATGTTCCTTAGAACCAGATTAGGAATCAGTTACCTCTAAAATCAGCCAAACTCTACATACTTAACCAGAGAAATATCCCTTCTCAACATTCTATCAGGACCAAAGGGGATTTAATTATCCTAGTGCTAAATTACAAACATTTCAAAAGAGGTAGATTGCAAAGGAGGTTTTAGGAATCACAAAGCTTTCTGTAAGGGATTTGTTCTTGAAAAACAACAGTATGGTGGTGAAATGATTTGGCTCTGAAGCCAGATAGGCATGGACTTGAGTTTCACCAGCTGTGTGAATTCTAGAAATCTCAACTACTTTTCCAAGAAATAGGAATAATAGTAATCTCCTCATAGGGAGGTTATGAGGAGTTGGTTAGATAATACATGCAAAACATTTAGCACAATGCCCGGAATATTCACAGAGTTCAAAAACTGTTAACGGTTATTCTACGAGGACAGGTTTCTGGCTGACTCATGCTGGAAATGTTGTAATTATAACTTCCTAAAAGCTTTATAAAGCATTATTATTAATGTGCCTGGCAATTTTTAGGCACTTAAATGATAATAATAAAGATATAAGTTACAGATTACTATGGCTAATGAAGCATCTTTGAAATTTTAATTGAATCTATGAAAAGAAATCTATTTTGCAATGAAACCCATCCATTCACTGTGTGTGTAATGTGTATATGTGTGTCTATAACTTAAAAAAAAAATGATCATGAAATAACACATACATTTCCTGCATGTAATACACTTTTCTATTTTCAATTACATTTTTAAATGACACTCATAATCTACTCAAGTAATTTTATGACCCATTTAGGAGTTGAGACCCACAGTTTGAGATACATACCATATAGCCATCAAACAGAAGGTTCTGCCTTCATGACTATGTCTTATCTTTATTAAAACCATCCTTTGAAGTTTTGAGACATATAACACCTTCCATTATTATTTGTTTTACATTGTATCTTTATAGCTTTTGAAACTAAGGCTTAATACTTAGTTAGAAACTTTCACAATTTTCTAGTACAGAGGAGGAAATAAAAAAAAAAGTTCTGGGAAATTGTTCCTTAAGTGAAATTGAGTTTACATTTGCATGAAATTGAAGAGAGTGGAATGTTCTGTCTTCCACAGGAAATTTCATAACAAAAACTAGAGAAGACAATCAGATGCCAAAATTGTCTTCCTAATGAGGTCTAAATTCTGATGTGAAAATTGCTCAGAGATGAGACATTGAACGAAAGCTATAGGGAGAAAAACAATAAAGCAGCCAGTCCTATTGGTTCCTATCTGTACCTGCCCCCACACTAGGATTGCTAATGACAGTGGCTAATGGACTGCTTATCAAGTTAAAAGTTTTTGTTATGTCTTCACTCAAAAAGGGTTCATCTTCTTGACTTTCCTCCCACTAATGACGTACTTTCAAACTTTGTAAACTCTAGTCCTTTCTGTTTCACTGACAGAAACACAACCACTTACCACTGTTTTTGACCAATTCAGAAGTGAAGAGCTTTGAGGCTCCCCAGAGGGACTCCCATGCAAAGGCCAGATCCAGGACTCCCCATCATTTCACGCCACACTCCTGCTTCTATCCAGCCAGTGGCCAATATTCCTGAGCCAGGCATGACCAGCTGGCAGAATTCTCAGTCCTGAGACCTCTTTTCCCTACTATTTCAAACATACCTTTAAATTTTAGTGCCTATAACCTATTGGCCTTTGCCCCTATTGGAATTCCCAAACGGGCTAAACATGTTCAGCAGAGTTAGGAAATGTGTTTAAGTATCAAGCAAAGCAATTGTAATTTTTGTTTGAATATCTTTCAGTCATTATGCCTTAGATAAATGCTATGGGGGAAGTCTCAAAATATTAGTGGTATTATGATAATCCTTTTTTTCTTCCTTTCTTTCTTTCTACTGAATTTCCAATCTTTTCTTCAATACGTTATGAACTGAGAACGATTTTTAAAATTTTTATTCATAAAAATTGTAAAATCTCAAGAAGTTTTGTCAGAACTCATGGTAGCAGGTGTGTTCACAGCTGAGCGTTAAAGGTAAGGTCAGGAAAATACATCACTTTCATGCAGATTAGTAAAATTTTTTTTTTTAAAAAAAAAGGTCAGCTGTGATTCAGGTCCTCTGTCTCTTTTCCATTTTGTAGCTTGTGACCCTAAAAAAAGTGCCTTACCTTACCTAAACCTCAGGAAAATTAAGATAATAATAGCATATGTTATGGTTGGATGTGAGGTGTCCCCCCCAAAGAGAGCCTTAACCCAATCAGTGAATTAATCAACTGATAGGATTAATTGAGTGGTAATTGAAGGGAGGTAGGGTGTGGCTGGAGGACATGGGGCATTGGGGGCATGGCTTTGGGGTATATATTTGTATCTGTCAAGAAGAGATCCCTTCCCACCCATCCCCTCTACCCCTACCCTGACTGCTCTCTGATCATCACGTGAGCCACTTCCCTCTATCACGCTTTTCCACCATGATGTTCAGCCTCACTTTGAGCCCCAAGGAATGGACCCGACTGTCTATGGATTGAGAACTCTGAAATTGTGAGCCCTCAAATAAAGGTTTCCTCCCCTAAAATTGTTCTGTTCAGATCTTTTAGTCACAGCAGTGAAAAAGCTGACTAAAACAGCAAATCATAGTGTCATTGTGAAGGATGGCAAAATAAGCATGATGAACAACTAGCATACACACTGGCCCTGGCAAGCACACAATAAGCATTTTTATTAATGTTGTTATTGTCACAGGAGTCCCCCTCCAAAGTCCCTAAGCTTGGATAGAACAAGGACTCCAGCTAGCATAATGAGGACAACTTTTTACTTTCAGTCCTATAAGAATTTTTTCCCCAGTGGATACCCAGAAATGGAAGCTTTGGGAAGAACCTCCAAAATGAAGCTATGACCTTGTGCGCCTCCTATAACAGAAATCATCAAATCTGCAGATTCAATCAGCTTGCGGCTTCAGTCTTCCCAGGGCCTTTGCCTTTCGAAGCATTGCCTGCAAAACAACTGTCAGTGATAGAGCAAAGACTGAGAGAAGCCCTTTGAGATCCCTTATGTCAGGTGGGGAGACGACCACAATATCATTATTAGCTACAGGTAATCGGAGGCAGAGAGAACAGAATGAGGCTGCAGGTCGAGGTTCACAATATTACCCCATTACTCAGATTTCCTGGACTTCACAACCTCAACCCTCCCTTGTAAAAACACAATTTGGAAACAATGTGTTGGTTACTTGTTCCTTGCTCCCGTAGGAAGTCTGCAGGGAACTCTTTGCAAGCCCTAGAGGATGGATCAGGACCAGCTTTCAAGGTCTATTGAAAAAATGACTTGGGTTAAGACTTCCTGGCTGGGTGTTTAGGTAGAGACCCTTGGGTGCCCTGAGGCCAGCTCTCTGTAGTTTGAAATGCCCTGAAGGGTAGCTAAACCCTTATGAGCAAGAAGGCAAACAGTGAACTCTGGCTACTCTCTCAACCCCTAAGAGTAATCTAGGAAAAGTTTTCACAATATAGATGTTAGAAACTGATTATCTAAGCATCAATCAGAAGAAATTGAACTGCAGACACATGTCATAACATTCAGCTTCATTTCCCAGTCTCCAAATTTTGGCCTTAATCCCTGGAAACCAAGAGACTGAGAACAGCAAAACAAGACATTTTGCCTCATTCTTCATTCCCATCCCCGACAATTTCCTGTCATATCTGCAGTTGTTCTCTAAGCCAGGGCTTCACAAGGCACAGGGTCACAGCTCTGATTTAGAAAGACTCTAGGAGTCATCTAGACCATCCTTTTAGAAACTGCACCCAATTCATGAGACATACTCATGGCTTTGAAAATTCAACACTGTTGAAACATCTAGACATTTTCAGGATAACACTTTCATGGATACCAGAGTTGAAGATTTGGATGCAGAGTCAGAAGGTAGAAGTTGCTCCTCAAATTTTCCTCAAGCTCTCTGCACTGTGCAGAGCCTCTGATTTGCAATTAACAGCAGCCTCTAATAATAAACACACCATTGCTGTGTATTACACAAACCACAGGTTTCCAGTCAATGTCCCTGGGTTGGGCCAGCTTGCTATGTGCTGCAGAAAATTTGGTTGCATCTCAGGACTTGGAGCTTCATGAGATATAAGAAATGAAGGAAAAAAGGAGTTAAAGTGACTCTGTAGTTTTGAGCCTCAATGACTAAGGCATGGCCTCTGATTTAAAAAAAAAAAATAGCCAGTCAGAAAATAAAAGAATGTTACAGACATAGAGATGAGAGAGAGCAGATTCCTGGGTTCCTTTGGCATAGTCATTTTAGAAGGAATTTAGATTTTCATTCTGGATCCAGAGAGGAGAAATCTCATGGAATAAATAAAATGACTTCTAAAGACTTAAGGTAGAAGAAAAGGGAAATTACTCTTTGTCAAAAGAACAACAGAAAAGTTATATTAAAGTTATATAATATTGATATTTATGTGCATATAATAAAGTAATAGCTTCTTCCATTTCCAGCATAATTTCCAGGGAAAAAGGATATTATAGGAGTAATTACAGGGCAATTAATGATGTTTTCTCTCCCTAACTAAACCTTGACTTCTCAAGTGATCTCAGAATTTGAAAGTAGTTATCAGGCTTCCCAGAACCATCACTCTTTTTTAGCAAAAAAAAAAAAAACCCTATCCTATCAAGTGCTTCTTATATATGATAGTTTCCCAAACTCTCAAAATGCAGTCTCCTATGAATATATTACCCATGTCTTTGTACCTCTGAAACTGTAGTATTCAAATATGATCTGACCTGGTAAAAATTCAATAGACCTAACATGCACCTTATGCTGGCCATGGTTTTTCCTTTAATGCAGCTGACTGTCATGTTGGATTTTTAGTGGCAATGGGAAAGTCACAATTGACTTATGGTCAATTAATTTCAATTTGTCTTTTTCAAGTAAACTTCTTTTTATACTTATACAATTGTTTGGGTTTTTTTGTTTTGGATTTTGTCTGACTAAAGGTAAAAATTTGCCCTTGTTGAATTATACTGTGCAGATTTTAGCTGGTTGCTAATCTAACATAATCCACTTTGAATCTGGATTCTGACTTCTTACCATTCTTCACAGCTTTATGTCATTCCCAGGTTAATAATCAGATATTTAAGACTCCTTTCTGATGTTTAATAAAAACTTCAAGTTGGGACAGGGGACAAACTAAGGCTACTGTGGCAACATACAATTTTCCTTTGTCTCAACTGGGCTCTTCTTCAGTGTTGTATTGTTAACAAATGCTTCATTAACTTAGAAAATAAGCCGTTACCTTATATAAGTCATTGAAAAACTTGTAAACACGTTTACAAGTTTAATGAAAATCATTAGATTTCATTTTCTTTATTTGGAAAAATGTTATGAAGTTTTCAGAATACAAAAGTAATGAAGTATTTTACTTAAAGTTCTCGTTTTGGTTTATGACATAGTTTTCTAACCTAGAGCAAAGATTAAAGCCAAAGGAAGAGCTGAGAATCCATACATTGATGTGGACTATGGGCTAACAGGGCTCAGAGCCCAAATTTCAGCAGCCCAGTGATACCACAAGTATTTAATGGCATTCCTGAATATTTTATAGCTGCATAGGCACTTGACTCACTCTGGAGCTTTACATAAATAGAGTACTAAAAAGAGGCCATTTAAAATAGCATTTCCCTCTTAAAGTGGTGTTTCCCATTGAGCACAAGCTTAAGAATTGGAATAATTGAGTAATTGGCATTAACTTGATTTTAAAGGGGACAGAGGGAAAACCTTAGCAAATACATTAACATTCACCTAATAAATGTTTAAGCAAATTAAATTGAGTTTATTTCTGACTGTGTAGATCCCTAAAGGATAACTGCATTTCTTCAGCTAATCTTCAGCCTAACCTATACCCTTACCTTCTCCAGAGTTTTAGTCAGCTTTTTCGCTGCTGTGACTAGAGGACCCAACCAGCACAACTGTAGAAGAGAAAAGGTTTATTCAGGGGCTTACCATTTCTGATAGAAGGCCAGCTCCATACCTTGGGCCTCGAGGTGAGGCAGAACATCATGGCAGAAAAGTGTGGTGGAGGGAAGCAGCTCACACGATGATCAGAAAACAGAAAGGTCTACACTTGCCAGACACAAATATATACCCCAAGGGCTGGGATTGTGGCTCAACAATAGTGCACTTATCTAGCACATGCAAGGCCCTGGATTCGATCCTCAGCACCACATATAAATAAATAAGTAAAATAAAGGTATTGTGCCCAACTACAACTAGAAATATATATATATATATATATATATATATATATATATATATATATATATATATAT
>NW_025999982.1:14218723-14225396 GCF_001458135.2 Marmota marmota marmota
TATATATATATAAATATTCTTATATATATTTCTCTGTATGAATATTCTTCCTCCACTCCAAGGATTATGTCCCAAAGTTACAACCCCAATTCCAACCTCCTCCTACCACTTCAGTTACCATTCAGTTAATCCTGTCACAGAACACTTCACTAATTAAGTTAAGGCTATAATTCAATCATTTCTCCTCAAAACCTTCCTGCATTGTCTCACACATGAGCTTTTGGGGGACACCTCACATCCAAACCATAATATCCAGTCTCCATAGAAGAAAGTCATGAGTTCGCTTATGATCACAAGGTCTGACTTGTTGAATCTGATGTGTATCTCAGCTCTGCTAAGACCTGCCTTCCCAGGCCAGTGGCCTTATGGGGAAGTCCTCTCCCTTCAGGACATCAGAAGCCATTTGCTCTGAGAAGAATAATGAGAAAGTTGGAAACACACCCAGAAAGTGGGGCATAGGGCTAGGTGTGGAACCCAATGCAGGGCAGTGACTCTTCTCCTGCTTTCTTGGGCCTACCTGGCCTGGGTGTGGCAAAAATGTTTCAAGTTCATTGACTGAAACCTCATACTAGAATGACTAATCATTCCAGTTTGCCCAGGACTGAGAGGTTTCCTAGGACTGAGAAGTGCTCCAACACAAGACATTCAATACTAAAACTGAGAAAGTTCCAGCCAAATTGTGATGAGCTGGTCACTCTACCTCATGCACATAACTAGAGAGTGAGCTTGTAGGGATTTGTGAAGTCACCAAATCCCTTCCCTCAATTATGCCTGAAATCCTAAACTATGGGAAAGACAAAACAAAATAAAACAACAACAAAAAAAAAACACCTGTTCCGAATGTTACTAGTCAAAACTCAAGATTCGATCCCTTTCGATGGAGTCATAAGGGTATACAGGCTAGGTTTGGTGGCTTATGATGAGCCATCACTCAAGAAGCCATATTACATGGTGGGTGGGAACATGGACTCTGGTCCCAACTTCCTGCATCCCAATGCAATATTGCCGCAGTCTGGCTGGGCACAAATGCCGCAGTCTGGCTGGGCACAAAATCACGAGCCACCACACAGCTTGTAGATTCAAACAGCAACTCTTTATTCCCGAACTCACACCAGCCGTCTACAAACACGTTCTGGGGAAATCCACGTTCTCTGCCCAAATTCACATCCACTGGGCTTCTATCTCCCAAAAAATACTGTCTGAATCCCGTGAGAACTCAAGGGGAACTCAGGCAGCAGGATACGCCCTATTCCCAGCAGGAATAATCTTAAACCTGGAACGCCCTAAACCCGATTATCCTAAACCAGGAACACCCTAATCCGCCCTGGTCCTTGAGCAAGGTCACCTACATGCAATGTCACTGCAAAATGTCCTATTTCCACGAGTCCTTCCACTAAGCAACATGGGGTACGCTGGCAAGGAAATTGTCATACCTACTTGGCTAATGGCTCCCAGCACAATATGACCTAGAGAATTTTCTTAATCTCCCTGTGTTTGAGTTTTCTCATCTGTAAAGTAAGAATGGGAGTGGGGCCTTCCTCAAAAGTTCGTTGTAAGAATAATTTGTGTTATGATATAAAGAGCTTAGTGCAATGCCGACTACACCAAACATCAACATCTGCTATCATTTCTCTTTAGTGATCCAGCAGATTTTTCCTAGATCATTGATCTTTCCTTGCAGCACTCTCTGTATGAATATTCTTCCTCCACTCCAAGCATTATGCTGGGCTTTAGGAATAAACACTGATGAATAAGATTAAGTTCCAGCTCTGAAGCAACCTGCAGCAGAGCAGGCAAGAGAAACAAATTGGCAACTATCCTACAGTGAAAGGAGAGGGAGATTAGGCATTTTGGATTGGAGCAATGCCTTAGGAGGTGGCATTGCTCTGACTTCAGAGTTTAGAAGGTCACACTTAGATCAAGTTTGGAAGGAGAAGATCAGTCAGACCAAACTGCAGAGGAGAGCACTGGAGCATTTCAGAGAGAACAAATAGCATTTCAACATGATGCTAAAACAATAAATTCCATGCCCTCTGAGTCCCTCAGATAGACCTAAGGTTATAGCAGAAAAAGAACTATTTCCCATCTTCCCCTCTTCCTTTTTGGAGCAAAATCCTGATCTCTTCTGGGTCTTAGCTGAGCACATAGCCTCCCTGATATCCACCCTTGAACTTAAGCATGGTCCTGTGACTAAGTTTTGGTCAATGTTCCAACTTCCAGAATACATATTTTTAAAGGAATTTCTTGTCCTCTGCTGCCTCTCTCCCCTCCCTGTTGGCTGGAATATGTGGATATGGAGTGAGCCAGTTTTGATGATGTAGTAGATGACTAAAAAGTTTAGAAGAAGGCAGGACAATGCAAAGGACAAAACTGGATCTGCAAATGCCTGTTGAGAACAGATGCCACCAACCTCAGGCCCTGGACTATTCTGGACTATTTCAATGAAGTGACATGAATGCACACTTCTTCCTTCGTTAAGTCATGATTTATTGGAATCTCTTTACCATGGCAGTATATCAGATGCCCAAGCTAAGGAAAAGATAAAGGGAGAAGAGGCATAAAACTGAAAGAGGAAGGAACAAGTAGAATAGGGGGGGGGAAAGGAGGAAATGTGAAGGCTGGGAAAGAAGGACAAGACTGAGAAGAAGATGAAAATGCTATTTAGCTTTCTACTGATTAAGTGATTTAGGAATTTCCAAATAAGCAAATCTGGTGATTTGAGGACAGGAGACCTGAGTCAGATAAAGGCACAGGCAAGAGAAATAGAGGCATGTTAGTGACTGGCCCAGAGACTGGTTTCCATCCTCTGACATAACTGCCTCCACTTCTCCAATGCTAAAGGGAAACTTAGCTATGAGCATTGACTTTTATGTAGGTACTCACTATATGCTGAATGCTTTGCATGGATCATCTCACTTAATCCTGCAACAACCCTAAGGCTAAGTCCTCTTATCATTCTCACTTTCCATTTTAGGTCTGAGAAGTTGAATAATTTGTCTGAGTTCACACAGACGGCAAGTGACTAGGGCAGGCTTCCCGTCATGTCTCCACAGCCCGTTTAACTGCTCCATTACCCTTCATACCAGGCTGGAGTTCTAGGGGGGACCCTAAAGAGTGCTTGAAAGTTTCAAAACAAAGTTCAAGTTTAATCAACCTTAAAAATAACACAGAAGAAATACACTTTGCTCCAGGTGATCCATACTACTACCCACAGTTGATGGGTTCAGAGGGGGCACCTGGTTCAAGGGTAGCCAATGCATAGTGTAGGCAGTGAAAAATAACAGCCATGACTGGTAAAAGATCATGAACTGACAGATTTCTTCTCTTATAAATTTAAACTTGATAACATCAAGATACTATGCAGTTACCTCTGGGAACTCAAGCTAAAAAATCACAATGCTGAGAGGGAGGCTAGGGAAGCCAGGAGTAAGTTTAAAGTTAAGAGGGAGAACAAAGCAAAAGGAGAAAAGAGAATACGGAAAGCAAGGTGTCGTGAAAATGAGAATATGTAGCCCATGAATGTGAGACAGAAAGAAGTGCACAGGTCAAGTTCAGATCATTTGTATCCATTAAAAAAAAAAAGAGAGCCTTTTTCAAGAACTTTAGTAATTCTTATATTTTTTTCTTTTTAATCTTCTTTTCTTTCTTTCTTTTTTTTTTCTTTGAAGTCACAAGTGTTAAAACAGACAAGGAGAAAGATTTATCTAGAACAGTAGTTCTCAGCAGGTGTTCCAGGAATATCTAGGGACACTAAGGCTTTTTCAGGGTGTCTTTAAGTTCAACTATTTGAAGGAGAAGGAGAAGATATGATTTGCTCTTGTCACTTTCAGTTTTTCCTATTTGCATAGAGTACTAGTTCATCAATATAGTTTGAGACTTCACATTGCAGCTAATTTCAAGAAAATAAAAACAGATTCAGGGTATGACTCAGTGGGTTGTGGATGGAGCTTGATGGTAGAGCAATTGTTTAGCATGTGCAAGACCCTGGGTTCAGTCCTCAGCACAGTTTTTAAAAAATCCGCATCTGTCAAATTTGAGTGTATTATTCAAAAAAAGTATTCATAATTACCTGAAAAGCTATTAAAATATTTCTTTCTTTTCCAACTAAATTTATGTAAGACAGACTGGATTTTCAACCAAAATTATACATCACAAAAGATAAAACGAAGAAGCACATATAAGGATGAAGTTATCGAGAAATAACCCAAATATTAAAGAGGTTTGCAAAAATGTAAAACAATAAACATACTCACTATATTTTTTGTTTGGGAAGGTATGATTTTTTTCATAAAATTGTGTTATGTATGCTACTATAAAATAGAGTTGGTTATAATTATCTTTAGGTAAATTAATAAATACTTTTAAGATTTACCAACTTCAATATGCAATAAGATAAATATATCAGCAATAGCTTCACTGCCCTTAAAATGCTCTATGTTCTGCCTATTCAACCCCACTCCATCCTAACCTCTGGCAACCACTAATCTTTTTATAGTCTCCATAGGAGAGTCATAAAATCATTTTAGTGCTGAGTAATATTCCATTGTCTGGATGTACCCTAGATTGTTTATCCATTCCTGTACTGAAAGATACCTTGGTTGTTTCCAAGTTTTAGCAATTATGAATAAAGTTCCTATAAACATGCAAGTGTAGGTTTTCATGTTGACATAAATTTTCAACCAGAAGTGCAATCACTGAATTGTATGATAAAGACTATGTTTACTTTTATAAGAAACTAACAAATTGTCTTCCAAAATGTACCATTTCGTATTCCCACTAGTAATGAATGAAAGTTCATGTTGCTTCACATCCTTACCAGCATTTGGTGATATCAGTATTTAGATTTGGATATTCTAATAAGTATGAAGTAGTATCTCACTGTTGTTTCCATTTGGCACTTCCCAAATGACACAAAATGTGGAGCATGTTTTCACGTGCTTATTTGCCAACTGTTTTTTTATCTTCTTCAGTGATGATCTTAAAATGTTTGGTACTTTTTTTTTAAGGTTTTTGTTATTGTTGTTGTTGTTGCTATTGTTTATTAGTTTGTTTTTATGGTACTGAGGATTGAACACAGGGGTGCTTAACCACTGAGTCACATTTCCAGCTCTTTTTTATTTTTCATTTTGAGACAGGGTCTCACTAAGTTGCTAAAGCTGGTTTTAAACTTGTGATCCTCTTGCCTCAGCCTCCCAAGCTGCTGGAATTACAGGTGTACATGACCACACCTGGCTCTGGCCCATTTTTTAGTTGGGTTGTTCATTTTTTTATTGCTGAGTTTTAGTAGTTAATTGTATATTTTGTAGAAAAAAAAAACAACATATCTTCGATGAGATATGTCTTTTGTAAATATTTTCTTGCAGAAAATGGCTAGTCTTTTCCTAATACTGTCTTTTGCAAAGCAGAAGTTTTTTTTTAATTTTAGTAGAATCTAGTTTAGCAATTGTTTATTTCATGATCATGTCTTTGGAGTTGTCATCTAGAATATTTTCTACATTCTTCTAGGAGGTTTGCATTTAAGTCTATGATTCATTTTTTCCATTCATTTTTTATGGATGGTGTTAGAACTGTGTTTAGATTGATTTTTTAATAAATATGTATATTCAGTTCTTCCAGTACCATCTGTGGAAAATACTGTCTTTTATCAATTGTATCTCCTTTGATCCTTTGGGCAAGATCAGTTGGTTATATTTATTTTGAACCTGCTCTGGGCTCTTTATTGTATTTAGACCTATTTGTCTTTTCCTTCACCAGTATCATATTGTTTGGATAGTGTAGCTTTATAGTAAATCTTGAACTCAGGTAATGTTTTTCCTTCAACATCATTCTTCTTCTTCAACATTGTTATGATTATTCTGGGTCTTTTGTCTTTCCATATAAACTTTATGATAACTTTATCAAAATTTACAAAACAAATTGCTGGAATTTTGATTGAGAGTGCATTGAAAGAACTGTTATCTTGGGGCTAGAGTTGTGGCTCAAGTGGTAGCGTGCTCGCCTAGCATGGCTGAGGCAATGGGTTCGATTCTCAGCACCACATAAAAGCAAAATAAAGATGTTGTATCCACCTTAAAAAAAAAACTAAAAAATAAGTATTTAAAAAATTGTTTAAAAAAAAGAACTGATATCTTAACAATATTGGGTCTTCCTATCCATGAATATGAAATATCTCTCCATTTATTTAATTCTTCCATGATTTCTTCTGTAAGCATTTTGCAGTTCTCTCTATATAAATCCTGTGCATTTTTTAAAAGACTTATGCCTAAATATTTGATTTTGGTGGTGATAATGCAAATAGCTTTGTGTTTTCAATTTCAAATTCAACTTATTCATTGGTGATATAAAGGGAATTGATTGAATTTTGTGTATTAACTTTGTTTCTTATGATTATTTGCTATTATTGCTTATTAGTTCCAGAAGTTTTTGTCATTTCTTTCATATTTTTGTATAAACAATCCCATTGCCTATGAACAAAGAATTTTATTTCCTCCCTATAAATCCCTGTAAGTATAATTCTACTGTCTTTTTTCTTTTTGTATTAGCTAAAACTTTCAGTATGGTGTTGAAAATGAGTGTTGAGAGGAGAAAACTTGCCTTGTCTCTGACCTTAGTGGGATTTATATATATATATATATATATATATATATATATATATATATATATATATATATAT
>NW_025999982.1:14228003-14230731 GCF_001458135.2 Marmota marmota marmota
AAATATATATATATATATATATATATATATATTCTTTATCAAGTTTAAGAAGTTCCTCTTTATTCCTAGTTTACAGAGAATTTTTATCACGGATTTTGTCAGATGCTTTTTCTGTGTCTATTGATATGAATAGGTTCTTTTATTTTTCAACCTGTTGCTGTGAGAGATTACATTAATTGCATTTGAATGCTGAATCAGCCTTGAATACCCAGGATAAATCCCACTTGGTTGTGGTGTATTGTTGGATTTGATTTGCTAATATTTTGTTGAGGATTTTGCATCTATGTTCGTGAGGTATTGGTCTGTTTACTTGTGTGTTTGTCTGCTTTTGGTTTTAGGATGTTACCGGCTTCACAGGATGAGTTATTATCTCTTCTTCTATCTTCTGAAAGAGACTATGGAGAATTTGTGTAAGTGTTTCCTTAAATGTTTGTACAATTGCCAATCAAGCTATCTAGGCCTGATGCCATCTGTTTTGGAAGATTATTAAATATTGACCAAATTTCTTTAATAGATTAAGGCCTATTCAGATTATCTATTTCTTCCTGTGTGAGATTTGACAGGTTGTGTCTTTTGAGGAATTAGTTCATTTTATCTAGATTATCAAATTTTAGTCATAGAGTTTCATTGTATTTTTTATTATTGGTTAACAGTCTGTGATGCTTTAGATATTAGGTGTTTCTCAAAATCTCATGTGTGAGACAATGCAAGAAAATGGTGAGGTACTCAGTAGATGTAAATTGTGTTATGGAGTCTTAATCAGTATAATAATCCCTTGATAGGCATTAATTAGGTGGTAACTTAGTCAGATAGGGTGTGGCTGCAGGAGATAGATCTTTGGGAGCATGCCTTTGGAGTTTGTATTTTGTCCCTGGTTTGCAGAGCGCTCTCTCTGCTTCCCGATTTTCATATTCTGAGCTGTTTTCCTCTGGCAAACCCTTCTGCCATATTGTTCTGCCTCATCTCAGGAAGAGCA
Source organism: Marmota marmota marmota (assembly GCF_001458135.2). NCBI lineage: Eukaryota > Metazoa > Chordata > Mammalia > Rodentia > Sciuridae > Marmota > Marmota marmota. The sequence goes on from NW_025999982.1 coordinate 14,228,980, forward strand.
ACAGAATTGGCTGTCTGTGGATGAAGACCTCTGAATCCATGAGTGTCAAATAACCTTTTTCTCCTCTTTCTTGCCAGGTCTTTTGGTCTCAATAACAACAACAAAATCTCACTAAAACACTGTCCATGAACCCTAGAGTGATGTTCCCCCTTTCATTTTCTGATATTAATAACTTGTGTCCCCTCTTTTTCTTTGTTAGTCAAGGTAGAGACTTAGCAATGCTATGGACATTTTTCAAAGAATGAGCTTTTTGTTTTGTTTCTTTTCCCTATTAATTTCCTGTTTCAAATTTCATTGATTTCTACTGTCTTTTTTTATTACTTTTTTCTTCTGCTTACTTTGGATTTAATTTGCTCTTCTTTTTATAGTTTCCTTAGATGACTGATTCTAGATCTTTCTTATTTTCTAAAATATGCCTTCGATGCTCTAAATTTTTCTATAATAACTGTATTCACGGCTTCCCATAAATTTTTGTTTGTTTGTTTTGAATATTTTTTTAGTTGTAGACAGACACAATATCTTTATTTTATTTATTTGTTTTTAGGTTGTGCTAAAGAAAGAACCCAGTAACTCACATATGCTACAACTGAGCTACAACCCCAGCCCCCAGTTTCCCATACATTTTGATGAGTTGGGTTTTGTTTTTCAAGTAAAATTTTTTTTAATTTCTCTTGCAATTTCTTTTTTTTTTTTGACCTATGTGCTATTTAGAAGCATATTGTTTAATTGTTAGGTATTTTTGGATTTTCATCTATCTTTCTGTTATCAATTTTTTTTTGTTTAATTCCATTGTGAGTCAGAGTAGACATTGTATTATTTTTATTCTTTTAAATTTATTGCAGTGCATTTCATGTTCAAAAACACTATTTTGATGAATGATTCATGTGAGCTTGAAAAAAAAATGTGTACACTTGTGTGGTGAGGTACTCAGTAGATGTAAATTATATTTGGTGTAGTTGAATTCAACTATGTTACATGGCGGCGGGTGCGGAGAGATCAAGTCTCTGACCTCTTCAGCTGCGTGGGCATAGGGAGTCATAAACCGTCTAAATGCTGTTTGCTCAGGATCACTAGGCAATGCTGAGCTGACGTGGATCTGGGGTGAACAGTCTGGGCCTCTCAGAACACACACCGAGCCCGAATCGGCTGAATTCAAGCTCCCGTTCGCCTGCTTCTCGCAGACAAACTGCTGTGACTCAGCACTAAACGATCCCGCTGAAACAACTGGTCGGCCCTTCTGAACCTACGGAGGTAAATGCCAACTGAGGCTTCATAGGCAGTGGCCACAGGAGTGAAACGGGGCTTGGGAGAGCCAGTCAGGACCCACCCGTTGCATTGGTCACCCGGCAAAGGGAAACAAACTGTCGCCATTTGCATGGGATACCACCATGGCAGAGAACTGATGTCACCAGAATGCGGCGGAGGAGATAACTTTATTGAAACCAGCGGCGACAGGTGTGTAACCCCCTAGCCTTCCCTCTCCACACAGCAGGGAAACCTTAAGGGCCCCTCCCAGCTCTCCCGTGAGCGCTATAGCCAGACCGAGGGAATCAGGAGTGGCGCAGGACCCGTGGCGCAGAACTCCCGGCTACCGCTCCCACCAGTGCTGACAACTGAGGTCTCTTGTAGTGGCTACCGGAGGGCAAACAAAATTCGCTGAGGGTTCTCAGCCCCAAGCCCTACAAACTTAGGGTCTGAGGGAATGGCAAACAGGGAGAGTGTGCCCAGTCGTTCATGAAAACAGGGCTCCCG
>NW_025999982.1:14232223-14254888 GCF_001458135.2 Marmota marmota marmota
AATGGAAGGAGACCCTCATTGTTATACAAAATTACATATAAGAGGTTGTGAGGGGAATGGGAAAATAAACAAGGAGAGAAATGAATTACAGTAGATGGGGTAGAGAGAGAAGATGGGAGGGGAGGGGAGGGGGGATAGTTGAGGATAGGAAAGATAGCAGAATAGAACAGTCACTAATATGGCATTATGTAAAAATGTGGATGTGTAACCGATATGATTCTGCAATCTGTATTTGGGGTAAAATGGGAGTTCATAACCCACTTGAATGTAATGTATGAAATATGATATGTCAAGAGCTTTGTAATGTTTTGAACAACCAATTAAAAAAATACACACACACAAAAAAGAATTTCTAGAACCTGGTACCTTTTGCCTTTTACTTGTCACAGCATCAAATTTTGTATTTTCTGGCATGAGTACTTTATTTGATTAACCCACTAAGTCTCAAGTTTTCAATTCTATATAGGACAATAAGATATTATGGGTAAATATGCAAACTTCTCCAGATTCCTTGAGGACAGAGATCATGTCTAATCTTATTCATCACTGTATCCCAAATAAAATACAATAAATGTTAGCTGAATGGAAAAAAAAAAAAGAATTCAACTATGTTCTTACTGTTTTCCTATCTGCTTGAACTGTCCATTTCTGATAAACATGTACTGTTATCTTTTAACTGTTATAGATAACTCATCTTTTTCTGCTTATAGTTCTATCCGTTTTTTGCCTCATGTAGTTTGATTTTCTGCTGTTGGACACATGCATTTGATTATTTTTATATTTTTGAGGAGTTGGCATCTTTATCATTATATAATTTCCTTCTTCATCCCAGATGAATTTCTTTATACAAATTCTGCTTGATCTGCAATTAATATAGCTACTCTTTCTTTTTTAATGTTATCATGACATATCTTTCTCTATCCATTTACTTTATAATCTAGATGTGCCACTATACTTAAATTGAATTTCTTGCAGACAATATTCAGCTGTTCTGGGTTTTTGATCCACTCTAACAACATCTGGTTTTTAATTGATACTTTTGGACAATTGACATTTAAAGTAATTATTCATGTAGCTGAATTAACATTTACCATGATCACTATTTTTTTTCATTTGTTTCTCTTGGTTTCTGCTCCTATTTTTGTCTTCTCCCTTTTGTGCTTTTTTGTTTGTTTTGTTTTCTGTTTGGTTGTGTGTGTGTGTGTGTGTGTGTGTGTGTGTGTTATTGGAGATTGAACCTAGGGCCTCATGCATGCTGTGCAAGTACTCTACCACTGAGCTATATGACAAGACCTTTAAAAATTAATGTTTTAGACAGAATCCTGCTAAGTTGCCTAAGCTGGCCTTGAATTGGGATCTTCCTGCCTCAGTTTCACAAGTAACTGGGCTTACAAGTATGTTCTATGGCATCTGACCCCTTCTGTAGTTTTAATTGAGAATATTACACAAGTTTATTTTTACTTTCTTCTTAATACATCATTTATGCATCTTTCTTTTACTTTCTGTCATTCTTTTTTCTTTTTGTTGGTGGTTAGTTACATTTATAAGTAATTATATCTACTTTCAAATAACATTATACCACTGCATAGGTACCACAAGTAACTACAACAAAATCATTCTAATTCTTCCTCCCACTTATTGTATCATTGTTGTCATTCATTTCACTTATATATAAGCATGTGTTAGCATACATATGAATAAGCATACAGAATCAAATACATTGTTGCTGTTTTTGTTTTAAACATACCACCATTAGTTCAACGGATAAAATACAAAAAAAAATACTTTTATCTTCATTTATTTCCTCTCCATTGTTCTTCCTTTCTTTATGAATATGAATTTCTGACCTATATAGTTTTCCTTTTCTCTAAAGAACTTCATTTTTGTGTAGATTTTGTACCCAAATCATCCTCAATTTTTATTTGTCTGAGAAGGCCTTTATTCCTTTTCAACTACTGAAGGACAATTTTGCAGGGTACAGAATTCAGAATCCTATGTAGGTGGTTTGTTTGTTTGTTTGTTTGTTTGTTTGTTTTCCTCAGTACTAAATATTTTGTCCTTGCTTGTATGATTCCTGAGAAGTTAGACGCAGTTCTTTTATTTACTATTCTATAAGTAAGTTGTGTGTGTAGGTTTGGGGGGAGTTCTTTTGTTTTCTTTTAAATCTCTACTTTCTTTCAGTATTTTGTCTACATTTTTTGATTGTCTGCAATTTTAATATAATATGCCTTACTTTAGTTTTGGGTATTTATTCTGCTTGGTGTTCTCTGAGCTTCCTAAATCTGTAGTTTGGTATCTGACTTTAATTTGGGGAAAATTCAGTCATTATTGCTTCAAATATTTTTTCTCTTTCTTCTGTTTGGTTTTGTGTGTTTGTGGGTTTGTGTGTGTGTGTGTGTGTGTATTGTGTATACATTTTTGTTGTTGTTGTTCCACAGTTCCTGGATATTCTATTCTAGTGGGTTTGGTTTTGTTTGCTTGCTTCTTTTCTTCTCTCTTTTCTTTTCAGTTTTTAGATGTTTCTATTGTAAGATCTTTAATCTAAGATTCTTCATCAGCCTGTCCAGTCTACTAATAAGCCCATCAAAAGCATTTTTCATTTGTATTATGGTATTTTTTCTAATTTTTTTTCTTAGAATTATTTTTCTTAGAATGTATTTCTGCTTATATTGTCCATTCATTTTGCATGCTATCTGCTTTATCCCTCAGATTTTTTTTATCATATTTATTATAGTAATTTCCAATGCATGGTCTGATAATTCCAGTTTACCTGAGTCTGGTTTGATTCTATGTTTCTTCAAACTGTGCTTTTAGTCTTTTAGTGTGCCTTGTGATTTTTTTGATAATCAGTCGTGAGTTTTCCAGCAATAGGAACTGCTAAAAATAGGCCTTTAGAAAGGTAAGGTGTTGGGGGAAGAAACACATTCTATAGTCCTGTGATTAGATGTATCTTGGAACGAGCTTGTGCCTTTGAATTGTGAATATCACAAGTTCTTCTCAGTTTTTCCCCTCTTAGGTAGGACAAGATGGTTAGAGTTGGCTGAAGGTTTTTCCCTTCTCTCAGGTGAGTAAGACTCTTATAAAACCACAGCAGGGTGGCCTCTGGTCAATTAATGTCCCTGAGGACTGACCTTGATAAGAACAGAATGCCCTGGTCTATTTCAAAATGGCTATTTTCCTTCTTCAGAAGAAAAGCATAAGGGGCTTTTCCTCCAATATTCACTGTGAGAACCTGGTCAAGTACTTAGAGGTAACACTCACATAAGTGTATGCACTTCCCTATGGTCACACCCCACGGAAGTTTTAACTCGAAAAATTGTCCACACTGAGCCTCCAGCAATTCATCAATCACTGTTCAGGCTCTCCTGCACCAGCACCAAACTTCCTGTGGAGGTTTCTGCACCAGTAAATTGTGACTATCTATATTCTCCTGATTCTCTCTGTAGTTTTGAGGGTGGCAGTCAGCTTGTGACCTCTCTTCTCTTCTAGATCTAAGGAGAGTTATTGGATTTTCAGTTTTTCAACTTTTTCCTTTTTCCTTTAATAGAGTGACAACTTCCAAGCTCTTTACAAGCTTGACCAGAAACCAAAGTCTATTTGTGCATTTTCAATACCCCTTCATCACTTGGAGTTTGATCCAGCCTGTTTCACACACTAGCCACAAACCCCTGGGTCACTGTTTTTTCACCATTGTAAACCAGGGCACTCTCAAGTCACATTGGAAGATGTGGGAAGTAAAGTTAGTGTAAATGGCATTCTGTGAGGCCCCTTTGTGCCATCTAGTCTCCCGTTGTTGTTTTTAATTTACTCTTTAATTACAGCCTTAAGTTACAGCTCCCCAGATGATTTCATTTAGCAGGAGTTTGTTGACAAATTCAAATAAACTCACTTCATAAATAAGACTCATAAAGAATGCCTTGTATTGAGGGCTGGGATTGTGGCTCAGTGGCAGAGAGCTTGCCTTGCACATATGAGGCACTGGGTTTGATCCTTAGCACCCATAAAAATAAGTAAATAAAATAAAGGTATTATGTCCATCTATAACATATATATATATATATATATATATATATATATATATATTAATGCCTTGTATTGAAATACCCTCCCTCTTGTTAAAATATTTCACTCCAAGACAGAATGACTTCACTTTGTACCCTTAATCTTCATGGTCACAAAGTACTAGGGAGACTTGATCAAGTCTTAGTGTGGCCAACCAGGGTATTAAGGGCTTTAGGTGCATGAGTTAACTTATATGTCTCTATAACACTACCTTAGAGTTGTTGAAATTCAATGCTTAGCAAACTGTTCAGTAAGAAGGGCATGCTCAAGAAGTGGAGACCATTATTAAATCTTCTCAACCACCTTATGAATTACTAATTGTTATTATCTCTACAGATGAAAAGAGAGACATTGTGGCTGGGTTTGTGGCTCAGTAGTAGAGCACAAGCCTGACATGTTTGAGGCACTGGGTTTGACTCTCAGCATCACATATAAATAAATAAATAAAATAAAGGTCTATTGACAACTAAGAAATATATATATATATGTATATATATTTTAAAAGCGAGAGAGAGAGAAAGAAAAGAAAAGGTAGACATTAAGCCATTCCCCAAGGTCACCCAAGTGGAAAAGCCAGGCTTGGAACCCATACTCTGGCTTAAAAGCCCAAGCTCTTAATCATTGTTTTTATGACTTTGTTAAAAATTTATTTTAGATTCAGGTAGACAAAATAATTTTATTTTTAATTTTAGACTTCTTGTCTAAAAATTAGACAAGAATTTCTACATTGGAAAAATAATCTTTCTCCACTTAAATTCATTTTTCAGAAATAATTATGTGAATTAGTTTATAACTATTTAATGTTGTCCTTAACAGCATTGCAATAAAGGGAATAAAGAACAGACAATTACTCAATGCCATGGAAGTAAATGCATGGTTTGTCCCTAAATATCTTCTCTCAAAAGACAAATACTCTCTTCTGCTAAGATTTTTTTTCTTCTGTTTGTTTGTTTTGACCTGGTTATCTAGATCACAATAACTGTTTTAGCGTGGGTCATGGACTGTAGATACTAGAGGTTGCAAGACAAGATTGATTGATTTGGCTGACTCTGTGCTGGTTAATGGACAGACCAGGGCTCAAGTTAGATCCTGCAGTGTTCTTCCCACCTGAGGGTGCATTTCACTGATGCTCAGAAAAGTTATACCACAAAATGTTGTAAGCAAATGTCAAAAGATTAGTAAAGGGGAGGCTATTATATGTTCATGTTGCTGATGTAAGTTGGTTATTATTATATTTAAAATCATATGAAATGAGAAACAATCTACATTGACAGAAGCAGTTCAAAGGTGGCAAGAGGGTCAGGAAAGAGGTGCATAGAGGAATTACAATATGGCAGAAGAAACTTTTGGAGTGATGGATTTACTCATTATAAAAAAATAATAATAATAACAATGCCTATAGTAAAACTTTTACTTGCCAGACTCCTTACTCTGAGTATCAAAACACTTCACAATTCACCCCTAATTTCTACACATCTGCTATGATCTTATTATTTATGTATTCCCAAAATTCATGTGTTGAGACCTAATCACCAAGCCAATGTGATGAAGTCCTTGAGAGATTAGATCATAAGGGATAGGCTCTAATGAATGAGATTAATGCCCTTTAAAGGGGTCCCAAAAAGCCAGCTTCCCCTTCCACCATGTGAGAACTCATAATGTGCCACCTTTGAGGAACTGGCCCTCTCCAGACACTGAAAGCGCTGGTATCTTGATATTGGACTTTACGGCATTAGCTTGTCAGCTCAATAGCTCTTCTGATTCATATTTGTATTTCTTATGATGCCTACCATTATTATCTTGCTAATGCACTGATTGTGTTGGCTACTGCTATTTCAAGTTGCAAGTAACATCCTGGCCTTGAACTTCTTTTTTGTTTTCAATTTTTTATGTTAAACATAATAATGGGGTTCATTTTGACATAACATGCATGTATGGAATATAATTTGACCTTGAACTTCTTAATTTCTGTTTATAACTTAAAGAAATGTAAAGAATGGGAGTAATTGATGGGGTTGGCTCTGTATTTAGATACTCATTATTTAAACTTTGTACCCTTAATCTTTATGGTCACAAAGTACTAGGTAGACTTGATTGAGTCTTAGTATGGTCAACCAGGGTATTAAGGGCTCTATGTGCATGAGTTATATATCTCTATAACACCTTTAGAGTTGTAGGGCTTTGAGATGTAATGTTAAGCCATTTATTTGTTCTTTTAAGGAATGAACTCCATGCAATTAACTTTCCTCTTAGTACTTCCTTCATAGTGTCCCAGAGATTTTGATATGTTGTATCTGTGTTCTTATGCACTTCTAAATTTTTTAATCTCCTCCTTGATGTCTTCTGCAACCCATTATTCATTCAGTAGCATATTATTTAGTCTCCAGGTGTTGGAGTAGCTTTTATTTTTTATTTTATCATTGATTTCTAATTTCATTCCATTAAGATCAGATAGAATGCAGGGTAGTACCTCTGCTTTTTTATATTTACTAAGAGTTGCTTTGTGGCTTAATATGTGGTCTATTTTAGAGAAGGATCCATGTACTACTGAGAAGAAAGTGTATTTGCTCATTGAAGGATGAAATATTCTATATGTGTCAGTTAAATCTAAGTTATTGATTGTATTGTTGAGTTCTATAGTTTCTTTGTTCAGCTTTTATTTGAAAGATATATCCAGTGGTGAAAGAAGTGTGTTAGTCACTCAAAATTATTGTGTTGTGGTATATTTGACTCTTAAACTTGAGAAGAGTTTGTTTGATGAACATAGCTACTCCATTATATTTATAATTGTTATGTCTTGTTGGTGTATGGTTCCCTTGAGCAGTATGTAGTGTTCTTCTTTATCCCTTTTGATTAACTTTGGCTTGAAGTCTACTTTATTTGATATGAGGATGAAAACCCCTGCTTGCTTCCACAGTCCATGTGAGTGGTATGATTTTTTCCAACCTTTCATCTTCAGTCTGTGAATGTCTTTTCCTATGAGATGAGTCTCTTGAAGGCAACATAATGTTGGGTCTTTTTTTTTTTAATCCAATCTGCTAGTCTATGTCTTTTGATTGGTGAGTTTAGGCCATTAACATTCAGGGTTATTATTGAGACATGATTTATATTTCCAGACATTTTAGTTTATTTTTGGTATTTAATTTGACTTGGTTTCTCCTCTGATTAGTTTTTCCTTTAGTGTAATACCTTCCTCTGCTGATTTTCATCATTGTTTTTCATTTCCTCTTCATGGGATATTTTGCTGAGGATGTGCTGTAGTGTAGGCTTTTTAGTTGTATATTCTTTTAATTTTCTTTTAAACATGGGAGATTTTTATTTCATCATCAAATCTAAAGCTTAATTTTGCTGGATATAAGATTCTTGGTTGGCATCCATTTTCTTTCAGAGCTTGGTATATGTTGTTCCATGATCTATTGACTTTGAGGGTCTGAGTTGAAAAATCTGCTGAGATATGAATTGGTCTCCTCCTATATGTGATCTGATTCCTCTCTCTTATGACTTTTAAGTTTCTATCCTTATTCTGTATGTTAGGCATTTTCATTATAATGTGCCTTGGTATAGATCTGTTGTAATTTTGTACATTTGGTGTCCTGTAAGCCTCTTTTATTTGGTTTTCCAATTCATTCTTTATGCCTGGGAAATTTTCTGATATTATCTCATTGAAGAGATTGTGCATTCCTCTATCCCAATAATTCTTAGATTTCATCTTTTGATGCCGTACCACAATTCTTGGATGTTCTATTCATGGTTTCTTACTATCTTCTCTGTGTGATCAACTTTATTTTCCAGATTGTATACTTTGTCTTCATTATCTGACATTATTTTTTCCAAGTGATCTAGTCTGTTGGTTATGCTTTCTATTGAGTTCTGTATTTGGTTTATTGTTTCCTTCATTTCAAGGATTTCTGACTTTTTTCCCCAGAGTCTCTCTTTCTTGAAGTAATCTTTTGCTGTATTTGCTCTCTTATCTCTTTGTTGGAGTGATCAATTTTTGCCTGTATTTTCTCATTTAGGTCATTCTTTAATTCACAGATCATTTTAATTATGAGCCTTCTGAACTCCTTCTCTGACATTTCACCAACTTTGCTGTCCATAGGTTCTGTTATTGTAGTATCCTGATTTGTTTGGGGCACTATCCTTCTTTGGTTTTTTACATTGTCTATGTGTCTTTGTTTCTTGTAGTGTGGATCTGAGATATTGCAATTTCTACCCTATATTCTTGTAGTACCCGTGCAGATTGTCTACCTCACTTTGATGTTGGGCTTCCAGACCCTGCTGGTGTTCCTCAATGTATGCTACTGGCAACTTCTCTTTTAAAAAAGAGAAAAAGTGTTGGGGGTTTAGTTGGTGGAATCAAAGAGTGATGTAGTCTGGGTCAATAACAAAAATAACTATTTAGTGAGTAAACACTGAAGTCAAAATCAATTATGCCCTTCAGTCATAGTTTAAAGTTCATCAAGACTAAACTGAGGCAATATGAGAGGCTCCTGATTCCTACAGCCAGCATATTCTTTAGGAAAGTGGGTTAATTTCATGTTCGTCTCAGAGAACAATCAGAATGCATGGAAGAAAGAGCCCATCTTTTAGTTTCTTCTAATGCTAACAATGAATGAGAAAAACAAATAAAAAATAGAAGGGACATTAAGAGAGAGCTGAGGGAAGAAATTCAGAGTCTTGTCACACATGAAGTTTAGGAAAAGTTCTTCTTAGGGAAGTACAAATGAATTTGTTACCAAATGAATTTGTTCTTCCTTAAGAAGAACTCTGTCCCCACACTAAGGGTAAGGGGTGGGGAAAAAGAAAGGAGAAGAACAACATTGCTATAAACTTAACACACAACTGAAGGTGAGCAGAGCCAGTGTCCTCTATAAGCTCAAGTTGAAGACAGACTGTTCTGAAGACTTATAAAAGGCTCACCCCCATCCCAGTAGTGAAAACATCTTTTGGAAAAGTACACAAATATATATAGAAGTCCTTTACAATCATTGCAAGGATTTTTTTTAAACTTATCAAAAATCACTTGAACACTTGAAAAGGTCAAGAGTGGCATAGTACCAAATAGGGGTGGTGCCAAAAAGTCCCTTGATGGTGAGTGGGAACTCCCTTGGACCATCGACACTGAAAGAGTGGTATCTGGAAGGCTTGGGCAAATTTGGTGGTGAACAAGCAACATACACTTGAGGGACTGGCCTTGAGTATGATGTCCTCACTCTGCCAGGAAAAAAGAATCTTCTGTGCACATGGAGTGATATTGACAGCATCATTCACATTCGCTTTTAAATAATAATAAACAGAAAACAGAATGAAATCTGATATAAAAATGCAGAACCTAGAGCCCAGTCAAGTAGGAAGAAATCTTCACTTTAGGATTGCTATTGGCTGAGGCAGGTGAGAGGAAGTCCTCACCCAATATTCCTGTGTCCTTTTGTGAGGATTTGCAGGACTCTCTGTGTGGGTGACAAATGTTTTTAACCACACTGGAGCTATTTTTATGCAGAATGTGGATAGCACACTGCCCCTTGATGATTCCTTCCCAACCCCCATGGAATGGGTGAAACAGTAGCTATAGGACTTCTTGCATTTGGGGAAGTGTTTCTTCCTTTCTCTGTGATCAGAGAAATAGTTATAAAGAACCCTAGTCATGGGGCAAAGCAGGAACTCTCTCTGGTGATTCTCATCTCTGCTTTATCAGACCTGCAATAACTAAGAAAGAAAAAGAAAGGTGGGGAAAATGTAAGAACAAAATTTTGGGGAACAGGAAATGTCAGCCAGCTCACCTCAGAGCCTCTTGATTAGAAGCTAGGGTGGATCATGCCTCATTTTTTTCCCCTCTGTTAAAATGTTAGATATTAAGAAACAACTTTGTAGCAACAGGCATAAAGTTGCCCGAATTGTTTTAACCATTCCTCAATAGCCCCCTGTGACACAGGAGGTGGCAAAATATTAAAAGAACATTTTCTTTATTTGTATTTAATATATGTGGGGCCAAAGGGTACATATTATTCTCTATAGTGCCAAGCACTTGGAAATGGTGAAAAGAAAAAGAAAAAGGAAAAAAAGCACAGACAGCCAAAAGCCCTACTTTTAGGACTGGGGAATGGGCCAAGGACAAATTGCTCAGTGAGCCCCACCAACACTTAATCACAGGTGAGGAGGGAAAGTCAACTGATCATCAGGGATAATCTTTTTTTCTTTTTCAAATAATTTATTGGGTTTTGCTTTCAAACCATGAAATCAACAGTGAGACTTGCAATAGGCCAAATAATATTGAGATATATGCCGACTTGTGAAAACCCAACACTGCCCCCCCCAACCCTTCCCTGCCTTCCAGGTAGCCATTACTAATGATTTGGCTAATAGTCTATCTATTATGCTTAATTAAACTCAAGCAAACATATATATCTGTATCATCTTCTGATCTTATTTTCTTTATTCCATATAGAATCCATTAAGAAGTTCTAGTAGCAATATTTTCAAAATACATCCAGAATCAGACCACTCCCCCTCTCCATGGCCACCTCTCAGGTTGAGTGTCACCATCTTTGGTCTGGGTTATCTTAGAAGCCTACTAGGTTTTCTCCCTGTGCTCTTGGGGACTTTTGTATGTTTGTTTTTGTTATTTTAAACAAAAGCAGCCACATCCCTCCCCTGCCCAAATCCTCTAGTCAGTCTCATTGGTTTCAAAGTCAAAGTCCAACTCTTCCCCACAAGCCCTGTCCCATGGCCTCATCTCAGTCCACCTCCTGCTCCCTTGCCTGTGTATTCCAAGCTCCAGCCTGAGCCCCCTGCTCACAGTTCTCCAGAGACCACCCCTGCTTCCCTCAACCAAGGGCTTCACCATGCCTGATCCTCCCTGTCTGGAATACCCTTCCTTTTGACCAAATGTCATCTTCTCGGTGTGTCCCACTCTAGAAATTCTATTTTAAATATAAAATGTTGTTCCCTTCTCCTTCCCCCTGCCTCCACGTTTTTTTCCCAGTTGTAGTCACCTTACAACACACTATGAAATTTACTTCATATGCTATATTTAGTATTCATTGTTCTTCCCAACTAGAATGTTTGCAGATATTTTCATATATTTGTACAAGTATTTCAAATGCCCAGATCTGTTCCTGGAATAACAATAAATTTTGAATGACTTAAGAAAATTATTTTTGCCTAATTATTGAAAATTCTTGCCTGGTCTTCTTTAGATTTATGTCCTGAAATTTATTCATGCTTGATGGGGAACTAAACAATAAAACTCCTGACAAAGAAACTAAATATGTCACATGGAACAGAATGAGCAAATTGTAGGAAACAGTGGAATGAAGAAGCTGCTTTCTGCAGTTATGGAGGCCTCCAGCATAACATATATAAAGCCTTTTCAGATTATAGTAAGGGCCACTTCCTCCGTAAGCATTGTCTGGTGTCACTGGGACCATTGGAATGCTGGGAATATAAAATAATAGCAGAATAAAAATGCAAAATATATCTGAAAAAATAATTTATGTCAAACCTCATGAGTCAGGGATCATACCTGTTAACTCTTTGGTCCTTCTTTAAGCGAGCTTCCTAAGACCTGAGTGCTGTCAATGCTGATTCTACGTGGATGTGGGGACTGACACAGCCATATTAGGAAAGGTAATGATGAGGAATGCTCAGAGGCTAATGTGAGACCAAACCCCACAGACCAGACACCTTTGTCAGAAGTCATTTTGTTCTGTCCCACTCTCCGTGCTGTGCAGTTTCCAGGGAAACAGTAAAGGGTTGTGGATACAACAAGGATGCGGTGGAATTAGAATACCCACGCTGCTGGGGGAGTTTATTTTGGTTATGGAGAGAGAGGAAATACACTCCAGAAATTATTGGGATCACTCTCATGTCTCCAACAATCTATAAATATAAACACCAGGGGTTCAAAACTCTCTCTTTGCTGGGGCTCTAGAGCCTTGAAAGACAATTGAGTCTGGCTAAGAGAGAAATTCAGCCCACGGGCCACACAGCTGAAATAGAAGGAATCCACTCAGTGGTTCAACACAGAACTGGTATTTGAAGGGTCTCTCACCATCCAGGCATAGCTCTCTTGCTCCAGGCTCTCCTCTTTCCTCTGGAAATCAAAGACTTTTGATTTATACAGATTAGCACACAATTACCTCAGGATTAGCCCCCAACAAGCCCATCACATTGTCAGCTTGACCCTTCCTTTCACCATTTAGTTAAATAGCAGCCCAGAGTCTCAAGTTCTTGCAGATCCCCAGTCCCACCTCTTTCCAAGGGCTGTGGCCAGGAGGTGAGAGAAGGAGTGGAGTGCAACAAGGGCAGGGGATCTATCACTGGCTGTTGCCCTGGCAACTTGCTGTTGAGTGAAAAATCCCAGTGGGGGTGGCTGAGTGGCACCCATATGTAGTAAATCTTGCTTTCATTGGTTTATTCATTCAATTCCCCCAACAAATACTTATTAAACACCTACTTGTGTTACCCAAATTGTGCCACCATGAAGCAACTAGTTTTGCATCTATTTAAGGATGTTGTGGAACCTTACAAAGATCCATAAACAAAGACCTGCCCTCCATGATCATCTGCTCTTGCGAAACAGATGGAGTACCTATGTTCATGTGACTACAAATTACTCATTGCATAGGAGGAATGTAAAAAAAATGTTATATGATAAAGGGATGTCAGAGAATGTCTGCCCACCTTGGGCTTCAGCAGAAGATGGAATAGGGGGAGGATCAAGGTATAGATAACACAAAAACTACACTTAGGAGGTGGATCCGCTTCTGAACCACAGAAAGGAAAGACAGAAGAAGGGACAGAGGAGAGACAGTGCCATTTGTTCTCACATCTGAGAGAAAGCAGCTGGAACCAGGGCCAGCTTGTGGAAGCCTAGAGAAGCAGAAGTCTGACCCTATCCTCACACTAACTCTCCACTAGAGTATCTTCCAGAGTCAGGCTCCACCCACCCCATCCCATTCTCACTTCCTCTTTTTTTTTTTTTCCTGAAAATGGGGAGCTGTAAAACCAGATTCTTCCACCTGCCTGTTTCTTCTTTAAAGTGCTTTCACTCCCAGCCCTCTTCCCTTCAAGGGCAAATACTCTGCTCTCAGGAAATGACTCATACCAACGTCTACATTATCAATATTGACACAGCATGTTACCTCTAAGCAGACTGTGCATGTTACAAGATAAGACGGCTTTATTAAAACAAATGACATTGGATCTCAGACCACAGGGTCCTTGGAGGAATAGGGCGTGAATGTTGCCAGGAAGGTTAGCACTCCCAGAAACTCCCACCTCATCTTGAGATGGAATCTACTCTTCCTTCTTCGTGTATATGTTGGGAGTTTTCCCTCCACCAAATGCAAGCTCTCAGGGGACAGCATGGCACATCTTGCTTATATGTTTACATTCAGCTTCCAGAATGAGGCTTGGGCTGCAGAAGACACTCAAAAAAATGCTTGTTAACCATTTAGTAAATACTGTCTGTTCCTAATGCCCTGCAGCACAGCTCTGCTAAACCAAGGAAAAGGAAGGGAGGAGTGAAAACCTGAAATTTTAAAAATAAATACAGTTTTATTTTACTTGAAGTACATGTTTGTTGTTGAAAAAAACTAAGTGCATATAAGGAAAAATAAGAAAATAAAAAGCATTCATTATTCTCTCCCTAGGGTTAATGATGGTTAACATAGTTATGTCAACACATCCAGATTTTTACCTATACCTATAACTATGCATACAAACATACACGTATGTGTACACACGCACATGTACTTTAATTAAAAAGCACATTCTACTGAATATTTTGTAGCTGATTTTTTAAATGTAAAAAATCATGAACATCTTACTGCATAATAACATATTCTATGTCCTTTTAAATGATTGTCTAATAAACTAGATTGCACCAAGATATACAAACAGACCCTTTTCTACAATTCTCTGTTGCTGGGCTTCAGGTTGTTTCCAACTTTTCTCTGTTACTTACAAAAACAGTAAAAAGTATCTTTGTCACTAAATATTTATCTTGTTATTTCCTCTTACAAAGGAATATATTATCATTGTTATCCTTAAAACATTGGCAATATTTATTACCTTCATTCTGTTCCAGACTCTTTACAAAACACTATTTAATCCTCCCTGCCTATTATTTACAGACAAGAAAAATGACTTTGGAGATGCTGAGTAATTTGTCTGAGATTACCATTAGTCATGTCATTGATTCATATTGCTAGATTGTCTTCTGGCTTTGGAATGCTTTAGAGAATAACCACAAACCTGTCCCTTCAGGTAAACCCTCCGCTAAGGAGAGGTTACACAATCTCCCATAGCAAACTAGTCCCATGTTTTATTATCTGTCAACATTTGCTTTCCCCTTGTGTGTACCAAAAGCTTTGTGATAATTTAATTACTTTATTCAACCTGGCAGTGGGGTGCCCATTGTCTTGCCCCCTGATCAGACTATATTCCAGAGAAACAGTACAGTCTAGGGCTCAGTGTCCTAAAACACAGGTTTGGAAGCTTATTTCATCTCTCCTGGTGTGAGGTCCTTGAGCACATCAGTTAAGTTACTCTAGCCTTTGCTCCCATATAAAACGGTAAAAATAATATGAATCTAACTTATCTCCCAGCACCATGATGACAGAATCAGCTGATAAAATTGAAGGAGTTTTGCATGCAGGGAAGAACAATAGGAATACAAGCCACTGTCTTCAATATCATTTAGGCCTTTGCTTTCTTAGACAGAACCACTTGCTTTTTGAAACTACTTCATGTGTTAAAAAAAAAAAAGCATATTTTATCTAAATCCATATAGAACACAGGGCACCATCTTCTACTTCTTTTATTGGTATCTGTTAGCAGCTAGAGTTAGGGAGCCTTGTTCTCTTAGGCCAACAACCAAGAGAGAAGAGGCCAAGACTGTGAAATGTAGGTAGATCCCTAGAACAGACTGGAAAAGGCAGAATCAGAAGCCCCAATCCAGGAATGTGCTCATTCTCCAGCAAGCAGAAATATCAGCACTTTCAGTAAGTAAAAGCTACCAAAAAGCAACAAAATAAAAGGTAGGAGAAAAAGGAAGATAGAAGAAAAAAAAAAACAGAAATCAGAAAGGAATGAACTGTGGTATTGGGAGACACTTGCTGTTCAGGGATTGGGGGTGGGGGTCACTTTGTGAGAAAAGCAATTGAAATTCAGAACATGCTGAAGGAAACCAGATCAAACATTCCAGTGCCCATATTCAGAGAATTGCACATTAGAGAAAATACTAACAGAGAGTACAAACCTGACCTGTATAAACCTGCAGGCGTCACGGATTGTTAAATTGGCATCTCGTTTTCCTAATCATTAAAATGAAGGAGTTAAATCATATACTTGGACCTTTGTAGTCCTAAATTCTACAATAATCAGCAGTATTTCATACCAAATTCCTTTGTCCTCTAGGCTGTGAAAATTTCTTGTCCTGATTCTAAAATGAAATCTCACCCTGAAGGGACAGAAGAATAGATTTATAGCTCCCAGTATGTTATTCAAGTTGATGTGGTCTAAAACACATTTCGTCTTCCTGGCAACCACGACACAGCAAGAAGTGAGGTTCTATAGGAGAGTCTCTAATACTGCCCACAGTGCCTAGGGGTCTTGAGAAAATCTACTGTGCAGAGTTTAATTTTTAAATTTAATTGCTGCTGGCTAAACAGTCATTCCCAAATGAAAAAAAAAAAAAAGAGGTTAATCTAATATAGGCTTTGAGACAAAGCAAAAGATTAAAGTCAGCTTCTCGAGAAGAATTCTAAGGGTAGCACACAGAGAAAGAAAAATGGATAATTGATACTAAGCACGACATGTCAGAAAAAAACTAGAGCACTTTCTAAATGGATCTATTCTCCCCATAATTTCTTAAAGATGCATTTTCCCCCAAGGATGGATATGAAACTAATGGCTTTCCTTCCCCCTTATTTAAATCAAGGAGTGGGATGTCATTTCACTGCCAAATTATCCCAACATTATTACTTGGCTTTCAAAAGGCAAAATGGCATGTTTCTATGAATGTATTAAGAATGTAAAAATGCAAGTGACTCTGCCTAATTTACAAAGCTCTTGGTGGAGGAGGGAAATGGGCCCAGAAAAGGAGGCCATGAGGTTCCATCTCGATTTTTCCCATTTTCCTGAAGATAAAAAAATAAAAATAAAATAAAAGCTGTTTGCATAGGTATCTTAGTTTTTTGCGTGGAAAACTGGGATTTGGTTTCCCAGCCCACCGTGTCAAACTGAAAAGCTTTCTTTTAAATCATTTAGACATGAAGTTGGGCAATGACGTCTGTGAAGAAATCCAATTCTTGGAACTAAATAGACAAAAAAAATTTTTTTTTAAACCGATAGGAAGCTACATGTCTGGTAAGTGGTCTTTTGGAAAGAAAGTTTTGGGAAATGATGGGAAGGTAATTAAAGTTAATGAAATGGATCGTTTCAATTACAGAAGCTGACCTGAGTTTGACGGAGTCACCCTCAGAGGTTCTGGTGTGGGAAAATACCCAGGAAGAGACTGAGTCCAGCCAGTTTTTTTTCCTTCTACTGAGGATGTAGAAGAAAAGCAAGGCAAGATATGAAGCCGCTCTTCTGGGAACACTCTGGAAAGGGGTAACAAGGGTGCTGAGATCAGGCCAGTTCCACAGAGAGAATCCCAAGAACAGAGAGGTGCTGTGAAGCATAGCAGAATGGGACAAAGGGAAGAAGCACAGTAGAACTGATTCCATTAATTGTGTCAGCCCTACCGTGTACAGGATTGTCAGTCTCTTCCATGAGAAGAGTCTACAGGCCTCCTAATAAAGCCTGTCCTGAAATCCCACAGATTTCCATAACAGCCTTGGGGTGAGGGGTGGGGATCAGTTCTTAGGAACGTTCAAATAAATTAAACCTTGATCCTTGATCACTCATTCATGTCTTGGAAAATTTTTACTTAACCAGAAATTGCCCACTTTGCAGGAATTCTGAAGAAATGATATGTTGTTATTTCCATTTTAATGGTAGAGAGAAGAAGATTGGGAAATTTTTCTGAAGAATTTCATTCATGTATGTATTTAGCAAGGGTTTATTGTGCAAGGTCCTATACTTGATGTGGAGAGTTTTAAAGAGGCTGAAGAGTATATGCCTGGCCTTGGAATCTTACCATCTATTTAGGGATCTATGTAAGACTCCAATGGTATGAGAGAGGATGTCTAACCAAAAGCAGGACATGAAACACACATGAAAAACAGAACTGATTCTAAGGGCTGTGAGAAGTAAGAGGAGAGAGACTTTTGAGGATGTTCATAGCTACCCCAAGAGAAGGGATTGAGTAGAATACTGCAATACTGAATGGGCTCAGAAGGTGACCAGCTAGGGAACACAAACTCACAATGCAGGAAAACAAGATGTGGCACAAGGAGAGCTCCAGAAGAAGAGTCACAGATGGGAACAAGACTGAACAGACTTACCCTCATCCTGCTAGCAAGGTAGTTTGGTGCAACAGAAAGATAGTAAACCATCATGGACAACTAGCTATTATGGGTTGGGCCCAATACAGTGACTTGGTATCTTTATTTATAAAATTAAAAGGGGGGAATTCTATAACACAGGATAATATGCATAGCAGTGAGCCTGACACACATTGAGATCTTCACACAAGTTCAGTCCAATCCCATGATCTCCAGATCCTTTGGTTCTGGCTCTACTTCATCCCCAGTAAGCCAGGAAGAGAAAGGATATTCACAAGTTCTTGGTTGACATCATCTATAAATCAATTGTTCAAACCATCTTTGGGAGAAGAGAATAGTGGAAGTATAAAGGCCACTCTGAATATTTCAGAGTAGAATATCTTCTAGGTTCTGTCTTTAAGAAAATCGTTATTTGAAGTAATATAGAATTTTATATACAAGCTCTGAATGAAGGGCACTTTCCTTTGCTGAAGTTAGCACTTGCAAATAGAAATGTTGATAGTAAATTAAATTTTGCATAGCTAGGATCATGTCCTTTTCTTTCTATTTAGTCTAATAACTGCTGTCCGGTTTGGTGGTTTCCTGGAGGTGAGTTACAATAATTCTCTGAGATTTACAGCTGTTTTTTCTTATTTTTGATCATTATTACTAAAACATAGTAATGTTTTAAGAGATGTTCTCTTCTATGCAGTCCAGATTCTCCACCAGCCCTGCATTCTTGAGTTCATGGAAAGATCCTAAAGGCCAGATGAAAAGAGGAAAGTGATTGATGAAAATTCTACTCTAAGTTGAATATCTGGCTATGTACCATCTTAACTGTACTCAGCTATATTCCTTGCTTCTGTATCTTACACATAGACTAGGAACTAATTCTGTCCCAGAGATTTTACACACCGTCTTCTTCCTCCTTTGATTATCACTGTCATTATCATTTAGTTGCTCTAGAAAAGATGATGGTCAATACTGTCGAAGGACCAAATTTCAACAAATTGAGTTTTATTTTTTTATACTTTTTTTTATTGTTGGTTGTTCAAAACATTACATAGTTCTTGATATATCATTTTTCACACTTTGCTTCAAGNTCCTCTATTCTGTACCATTGGTCCACCCGCCTGTTTTGGTACCAGTACCATGCTGTTTTTGTTACTATTGCTCTGTAGTATAGTTTGAAGTCTGGTATCGCTATACCGCCTGATTCACACTTCCTGCTTAGCATTGTTTTTGCTATTCTGGGTCTTTTATTTTTCCATATGAATCTCATGATTGCTTTCTCTATTTCTACAAGAAATGCCGTTGGGATTTTGATTGGCATTGCATTAAACCTATAGAGAACTGTTGGTAATATCGCCATTTTGATGATGTTAGTTCTGCCTATCCATGAACAGGGTATATTTTTCCATCTTCTAAGATCTTCTTCTATTTCTCTCTTTAGGGTTCTGTAGTTTTCATTGTATAAGTCTTTCACCTCTTTTGTTAGGTTGATTCCCAAGTATTTTATTTTTTTTTGAAGATATTTTGAATGGAGTGGTTGTCCTCATTTCCATTTCAGAGGATTTGTCGCTGATATACAGGAATGCCTTTGATTTATGCATGTTGATTTTATATCCTGCCACTTTGCTGAATTCATTTATTAGCTCTAATAGTTTCTTTGTAGAGCCTTTTGGGTCTGCTAGGTATAGAATCATATCATCTGCAAATAGTGATAATTTAAGTTCTTCTTTTCCTATTTTTATGCCTTTAATTTCTTTCGTCTGTCTAATTGCTCTGGCCAGCGTTTCGAGAACTCTGTTGAACAGAAGTGGTGAAAGAGGGCATCCCTGTCTTGTTCCAGATTTTAGAGGGAATGCCTTCAATTTTTCTCCATTCAGAATGATGCTAGCCTGAGGCTTAGCATAGATTGCCTTTACAATATTGAGGTATATTCCTGTTATCCCTAGTTTTTCTAGAGTTTTGAACATAAAGGGATGCTGTACCCTGTCGAATGCTTTTTCCGCATCTATCGAGATGATCATATGGTTCTTATTTTTAAGTCTATTGATGTGGTGAATAACATTTATTGATTTCCAACAAATTGAGTTTTAAAGAACTAGTTGGTTTTCATTAGCGATTCATGACCTGGGCCGCATCCCATCTGTGAAACAGAAAGACTTGCCTCTGAGCTAAGCAGAGGAGATGGTTTTTATACATGTGGAAAAGGCTGAAGAAGTGGAAATAGGAGCAGACTGTGGAGTGCTCAATCCTGCTATTTTTTCTTGTATGGGTTAAAGCAGCAGGGACTTCCTTATCACATTTGCTCATGTCAACTGTGCCCTTATTGAATGGTTGCTCTGAATGTTCTGGAGGTTGTTTGTTTGTTTGTTTTAATGGGCCTGTCTTTAAGTTTAGTTTGATTTTGTAACACCTAACATATGTGACTTCACTCTAGTTTGGTCTGGTCTACCAGGGCCTAACACAGAAGCTCAATCCAAAACAATGATCTCTCATAAATGCCATTTAGCAACACAAACTAAAAAGTTTGACCTTGGAATTCTGGATGATCCACTTAGAGTATGTAATAAGTATTCATTACAATGGGGCTTCTTGTCATTATAAAGGCTTAGAAATCTTAGAGCATGTCTTAGAAATTTGCCCTCCTTCAAAACTCCAGCTGCAATAAAATGCTCTAAGATACTTGCTCAAGTCTGGCCAGTTATTAAACAGCTATGCTTTCCTTTACTAGGGTTATAGCACACATGGTTTTCTCCATTATACTTTTAAATAAAAGTGCGATTTAAAATTCAAATTGTGTGTCAGGAAGAAAATGTGAAAAAAGAAATCTGAAACAAACAAAAATTGTACTTGAAATTCTCTCAGTAGAGTACTACATATTGTGTAATGGACCTTTCAAAGAGATCCTATGCTCATAACTGTCATTAACTAAGTCATTTTACAACTCTATAAGTTGTAGAGAACTGAGAGTAATCCAAATGAAAATTGAAGAGGAGATCAGAATTGGGGGACTCAGAGAAAGGAAGATCTACTAAGTCTGAAAAGAGAAGTGTCCACAACTGTGGAACTGTTGGGTGACAGGAAAGGCCGATGAACGAGTGGAATGCACAAGAAGCAACTCCTTAGCAATCCAGTCCTGGCCCTTGGCCCTTGCCCTTGTTCCACATCCTTGCCCTCAAAAAAACACGATGCAAAGGCAAAGTGCAAGTGTTCTTTAAAAAAAATGGTGTAAAATCACAACTACACCCTGACTCTACTTCTATTGTAGCCCCTAGCTATAAATATGTCCCTCTATAAATATTAACACCTCAGATCAAGGAGTTGCTGCTTCTTGCTGTATGAGGCCTGCATTCTCCCTTGAATGTGTCTCTGCTTTTCTAAATAAATTTCTGTGTCTCTGACTCATCCTTAAATTCACTTTTGTGATGTTTGTCAAGAACCTCATTCATCTGGAGTTGAGGTCCTCTCTAGGAATGCCTTGGATCTCTTCCAGTGACAAAAATAAAGATATAAAGGATTGTGTGCAGTAGAGATTCAATCAGTTTCTCCTTGGTGGAAGTGGTCAATTTGGCATGTATTAGAAAATGCAATTCACTATTACTTATTGTCAGTTTGTAAAACTGTTCTATGGATTCTCCTTTGGCAATCTTACTAGCTTCCTCATTAGCTGATAACTTAAGTAAAATATTTGACATGTTCATTTTATACTGTATTGGGATCATAATTTACCCACTTAAAAATTCCTTTAGCAATTGAAAAGTATTATAATAATTAATAACTAATTCTATACTGAAAAGAATAGAAAAACAATTTAGAGCAGGACTTTTCTAGCACATTTAAGTTGATAAATCCACTAATGATCATTTGTACCAAGTCCTCCAAAAATAATGACACCTTTCTGAATTCTATTTCCATGTGATCATTTTCCTTAGAAAATCTATAAATCATTTTTTGTTGTTGTTGTTGTTGTTTTCCTAAGGAAATCTTACCTGGGTCTTCCTTCTTCTTCTTCCACTGAGAATTATTTGCCCGTATAGTTCTGGACTTTCTCTTCCATCTTTATATTTCAGGCCCTGTATTTTCTCTTTTTTTAATCCTTCATTTTGAGATGCAAATCCAAAGCATATTTGGAGGAAGGGATTACAAGGAATCATTTTTTTAAGCCACTGCCAGTCTTATAATGTTTAATGGGGTATGTAATTCAGGAGTGAAGCACTTGCCTAGCCTGCCCAAGTCAATTCTCCCCTTTGCCCTGACTTGTGAGCTTGCCTAGGTATAGAATTCAGCACACCTGGGGGATGTGGCTCAGTGATAGAACACTTGCATGGTATGTGGGAGGTCCTGAGCTCAATCCCCAGCACCATCCAAAAAAAAAAAAAGTGACATGTAAAGAATTCCACATACCTTGCTCTCAGAGTACTTTCTTCCAAATGCCTCTTAGAATTGTAAACATGTTTCTTCATTGTCTTCTTGTTTCCCATTTTTATACTGAAAAAACAAATGCCATTCTTACTCTTATTCTTCAGGAATGTTCTGCTTTTTCTTCTGAAGGGTTTTAGAATTTTTTTTTTTTAATTTCCAATTACAGGTCATTTTGCTGTCATTGTACTTGGTCCCTTGATAGGTTCCTTCTATCAGGAGAATCAGATTCTTCTGCTATGAGGTGTTTACTGGTATTGTTTTCACACGTCTCTTTCCACAGGTATTTTGTTTTGTTTTGTTTGTACTGGGAATTAAATCCAGAGGTGCTTTACCACTTAGCGACATCCCCAGCCCTTTTTATTTTTATTTATTTATTTATTTATTGAGACTGGTCTCATTAAATTGCTGAGGCTGGTTTCTAACTTTTTTTTTTTTTAGTTGTTCATGTACCTTGATTATTTATTTATTTATTTATATGCAGTGCTGAGGATCGAATCATGCCTCACACATGCTAGGCAAGTGTTCTGCCACTGAGCCACAACCCCAGCCCTAGTTTCAAACTTTCGATTCCCCTGCTTCAGTCTTTTAAATCACTGGGATTTTAGTCATGTGCCACCACACCCAGCAGTATTTTTTTTTAATTTCTATTTCTGGAATTATTATCTGCTAGCTTGAGCCTCATCCAAGTTTCTTCTCTCTCTCTCTCTCTCTCTCTCTCTCTCTCTCTCTCTCTCTCTCTCTC
>NW_025999982.1:14255307-14264663 GCF_001458135.2 Marmota marmota marmota
ATATTTACTTGCATTGCAATAATTGCTATCAAGTTTGATATACTTTCAAATATTGTGTAGCCTCTGTCCTTCTCATTGTCAAGTGCTTCTTCTCTGCATTCTTTTATACTAGCATTTATTCTTTTTAATAATAAGAAATTAAGTTTGTCTCATGAAGAGATATTGTCAAACAAAATTTTAATTATAATCATTTTCCTTTGGGCTCTCTCTCTCTCTCTCTCTCTCTCTCTCTCTCTCTCTCTCTCTCTCTCCTGCTTTCCTGCTTTATAGCAATTTGGTTTTTTTATCTTTTTGTTCTATATTTAAGAATGTTTCTCCAACTTTATCTTTCAAGCCTCCTTCACTTTCATTCTTTCTTATTTTAAACCTCCAAGAATCCTTTCTCATCTTTGCTTGTTTATCAAGACATCGGCCTTACTCTGTGGATGCTGTAACTTCTCTTGACTCTTGGAATTTAATTACTGATTTTAAAAGTTTTCTTCTATCCTCTGAATGATCCTCTACCCAAGGAGTCCACTGACCTCCTCCTGAGCTACAGTCTGGAGCTCTCTGAATGTAGGGAGCTAGGCAAACGTAGCCCTTGCTTCATATGCTTTCTTTTTTTTATTATTATTTATATATGACAGTGGAATGTATTACAATTCATATTACACATACAGTACACAATTTTTCATATCTCTGGTTGTATAAAAGATATTCTCACCAATTTGTGTCTTCATACCTGTACTTTGGATAATGATATCCATCGCATTCCACCATCATTTCTAACCTCCTGTCCCCTCCCTGCTTCTCCCACCCCTCTGCCCTATCTAGAGTTCATCTATTCCTCTCATGCTCCCCTTCCCTACCCCACTATGAATCAGCCTCCCTATACCAGACAAAACATTTGGCTTTTTTTTGAGGGGGGGGGGGGTTGGCTAACTTCATTTAGCATTATCTTCTCTAACTCCATGCTTCATATATTTTCCATCTGTCAGGATTCACTGACCGTCATTGACTAATTTCCATTGTTTCAAAAACTGTTATTTCATAAGTGTTTTGGTTATTTCAGTTAGGAGGATAAACTCTGGCCCTATTATTCCTTCCTAGGAAAAAACAAGTTGTATGTGTGTGGGTGTGTATGTGTGTGTGGGTGTGTACTTACTACTTTTGTAAAAATTGATACATTTTTTTGAGATTTCTTGTTATTGTAATAGTTTTTCAATTTTTAGTTTTCTTCATGTAGAATTTTATCTCTTAGTCATACTTGCAATGTTGCATACATGCGATAGACAGTGCTTAGCCAAAATGTCTTAAAATAGTGCTGAGACTGGGGACTTTGTCTTTGGTTTCTAGTGTTTTCATCCTGAGACTAACGCTGACAATTTGAAATATCATTTTTACTGTTGTTTGGTGGAGAAAGAACATATCTATTAGAGTCTTACTGCTTTCTGATTTGTCTATATTTTTAAACTTGAACTAGTTACTGAACTTCATTAGATATCTTTGGTCACTGAGATGAATATACACTTTTCCTCTAATCTCTGTTAATATACTACATTATAATATACGTCAGGCATTGAGCTATACTTAGTTTTAAAAAATGAATTTCAAGCAGTATAATGTTTTGTGAATTGTGTTATTTTTAAGAACATGAATTTGTCATCCCAATTCTTAAGTGAGATTGGATGTTATTTTTAGTGTTAACTTTGTAAGGTTTTGGTACAATGCAACTTTCTAAAAAGTTTGAGAGTTTTGTATCTTTCTCAGCACAATAGTTTCAGTAGCACTGGAATTATCTGTTGCCCCAAGCCTAAAGGTTTGAAATGATTCACCAATAAAGCAACCTAGGCCTGACATTTTCAGAAATAGCTGGCAGGTAGAGGTGTCAGGGATGGTTCTTCATTCGTGTTTTCAATTTATTCCATTTTGTATCTTTGTATCTGCTAAGGTTCATTTTGTTAATTCCTATTCTCTTAGCAAACATCCTCTCATCCAAGTTTCCAAGTTCATTTGCATGTAATTTTTAAGGTTTTATTTAATAATGCTGTAAATAACCATAGAATGTGTGGCTATTTCTAATTTCTCATTTATAAATATATACATAATTGGGGGATTTTTTTCCCTTCTTTTTGATTAAACTCAGTAGGGGTTAGTATGTGGGTAGGATGTAATTAACTCTAGAGCTAAAATGCCTGATTCAAATCCAGTCTCAATTACTGCTTGTCCTTAGTGTCTTCCTGTGCAAACGGGTGTGTGCATTAGGACAGATTAGGTGAGGCCATGAACACACGCATCAACATCCCAGTGACCCACAGCTCCAGCCAGGCTGTGCTCCCTGCATCCTCACTCTCTATCAAATTCTCTCCAGGACCCCGCCTGATAGAGCAGCCTCTTTTTGGAATATTGCCTGACTCTGAACAAAAATAAATAAACAAATAAATAAAAGGACATGGAGGATCACCTGCTGGTTCTTAAGACTTCTGTTCGGAAATTCTATCTGAACACTTTTGTTCAGATTTCATGGACTAGAGCAAGACATGGCTGAGCCTTTATCAATAAGGCAGAGAAGTGTAGTTCCCTCCCCACAAAAGGGACAGCAAGTATCTTGCAGAAGTACACAGTCCACCAGAGGGGGTGGTAATAAGTCTGTGAGGAAGCATGGGAATTCACATAACTTCCTGTGCTTAGTGTGGAACTGTAGGAAAGACTTAATAAATTATTTCATTCAAAACACATCACGGAACATCTAACATCTGTTGTATGCTTTATGCTAGGCAGAAGGCAAATAAGGTAACTGGTTCTTAGTTTCAAACCTATTCCAGCTAGACTATTCATAAGAGTTGAACAATTAATGTGATATATAAAGATATATAGATGGCATTAATGATTCTATATATATGTGTGTGTGTGTATGAAAATTTTCTAATCCTGGGCATCAACATCACAGATGGCCCCAACAATGCTGGATACCAGATGCCAGAACTTTTGCCACCGTTCTCCTCTAAAATCTTCATCACCGTTCTGGCCAAAAGATGATGCTATGATGTGGATATGGTTTCAATGTATCAAGAGTTTGGTCCCCACATGGCAATGCTGAAAAGTGGTGGGATCCTCAAACCTTAAGAGGTAGGGCTTAGTGGGCAGTCATTACTGGCACCTCACAGACAGGCTCTGATTTTCTATCTTGTGGTATGATCTCCCCCATCTATCTCTCTCTCTCTCTCTCTCTCTCTCTCTCTCTCTCTCTCTCTCTCTCACACACACACACACACACACACACTCACATACACTCCCACCATGATGCCACACATTAGGAGGTCATTACTAAAACTGATGTTTGAACTTTCATCCTCCAAAACTGTGAGCTAAATAAAACTCTTTCCTTTTTAAGCATTCTACCTCAGGTATTTTATTATAGTTTCAGAAAATAACCTAATACAGATGGATTCCTCAGAGCACCTGCTATTCCACATGGTTGCTTCTGAATCAGTCTCACACAGAATAGTCTCTGACTCTTGTATCCAGGGTAAACTTCCTGTACTTAGTTGCAAGGGAAGATAGGTCAACTCTTTCTTGAAGGTGCATAACTGATAATGAAGAAAACCAGGGAAATTTAGGAAATATGTCAGATACTGGATGACAATGTATGATAAATGTCTGTGAAACAGGTGTATGAGAGCACTTGCCTAGCATGGGTGGGGCCCTGGATTTGATTCCCAGTACTGGAAAAAAAAATAAGCTTATATAAAAATTTAAACAGATTTTACTTATGCAAAGCTTAGAGTTCAGTAAGGACACTGATATCAATCATTTAATCAAACAAAATTATAAGCACTTGTGCACAGATCTCTGTGAGCTGTGATATTCAGATTCAACAGATGGTCACAGCTTCCCTGAGGAAATGGACATTAAGTGGAGATTTGAAGAAAGAGAAGGAAAGGAGTTTATCAGATTGATTGTGTGGAAAGGGCCCAGGAGGCAGGCAGAAGGAATTGTGCAAAGATCCCTGTCAGGAAGGACAAGAGAAGCCCTCGAGGGGCCCAGAAGAAGCCACCACCACGTAGCTGTAAGATAATCCTGGAGAAGTAGGCAAGGTTGGACCACTGAATCCTACGTGGGGCTCTGAAAACCTCTGGGAGCTTGGGCCCAAACCCACAGTCTCTGACTCAGTCCAGTGTGAGACAGAAATCCGTAAATTTTAACTTTCTGCAGGGCCTCTGACACAGTCAGGATTTGAAAGCATTAGTCTAACCTCTAGCTTAGCATTCCCCTTAAAGTGATTTTTTAAATGGTAGCAACACACTGAGAGAAAAGGAATGATGGGGAGAGAAAAGAGTATTTTTTTAACACCTGCCATTTGCCAAGCACTGTGATTAGGGCTTTATATAAATTACCTTCCAGGTTGGTGTAGTAACACAAGTGGGGGAGCACAGCCCCAGATCCTACAGGCAATAAGGAACAGGAGCAAGGTTGAAATCCAGGCCTTCCTGGTACTAGACGCAATCAATGGTCTCTCCACTTAACATGCATGCAGCCAATGCCGGGGACCAGTGCAGCCAGCCAGAGTTCTGTATGTGTGGTCCTTGAACCAGCAACATCAACATCAGCTGGGAATTTGCTAGGAATTCAAATTCTGAACCTCAGACAGCCAAAATTCCAGGGTCAAAGCCCAGCAGTATTAAACAAGCCCCCTGGTAAGTCAGATGCACTGCAAGGTTTGAGAATTAGTGCATATGGCCAGTTGGTCTCAAGAATATTTGAGTGAGGGCTTCTAAACCTTCATCTAATATTTTTCTAGCATGTCTTCTCCTTCAAACATAAGAGCAGCCTTATAAGTACTCCGTGGGAAGGACCTCATGTTGCCTCCATTAATCTGTTGTCGGCTGCGGCCAAGTAACTTCTGTTTTGCTCACAGATGTTGCACTGATATGAAAAAAACCCTGCTCCAAGGGTCCATGAGCAACAGCATGTACATTCTCCACTCCCCTGGAGAATAGAGAGCCCACAGGAATAAGAAGAGACTTCCTGTCTCTTCCTTCTTGTAAAAACGTAGGAGAACAGTGGAGTGGCTTTAGAGCTTGAGAGGATTTTCACCATCCTTAATAAAATCCAGCAAAAGGGCCCTGATGGGACACTTTCCCCTAGGGAAGCATGAATCAGTCTCTTGCTGATGCAGTTTTGAACAAGACTAGCAATTCAAACCTTGTTTAAAAGAACAGGGGAGTAGCCTTTCCTTGTGATGGGCAGGGGAATTTCAAAGAGAGAGAGAGAGAGAGAGACGCAGACTGTGGGGTTCTGGAGGGTGCAGGTGATGATGTTGCATAGTCAGCCCATCTGGGTTTCCCTGAGGGGTGTGGGGTACCAAGGGTGTATAACCACGAGATGTTGACCTTTTTTCTCCCCCTAACAAGAGCTCGTAGAGATTTTTCCTGACTACCCTTTAGTCCCACTTTCGCCAAACAAGCTCAAGATTTCCTCAAAGTGTCCAACTTTTTTTTTTTTTTTTATTATGCCCTGAGAAACCTGGCATCTGGCAGTTGCAGTGTGAGGTCACAATTGTGCTTTGTCATTTGCTCTAGACAGGTGTCAAATGTCAACTTGTTGCCAAGACAGAGTCAGATCCAAGAGAATGGTGGTGACTACACCAACCACACAAACTTTACTTTGGATCTAAGTCCTAAAGCAGAACGATGCTGAGCTTTGAATTTTCAAACAGGGTTCTGGGAAGTTCAGAGTTGGAAGATGAAAAAGAAAATAGGTTAAGTAGAAACCAAAAGCCATCAATCTTTTCAGTTGCCAATGACAGGGAAAAAAAAGAAAAAAGAAAAGAAAAATCTCAGGAAGGAAATCGAGCTTGTTTCTCAGCTCACTGCAGAGCGAGGTTAGCTTGCAAAAGCTCAGGCACCTCTTTATTTATATGGTTACAAAAGAGTAAGAAGAAAAAAAAGTATTTATTTTTCTGTGACAAAGAGCCATAGGTGGGTGCTGGATGCTTCTCTTTCTTTTCATGGTGAATAGTCAGGCTTTTTTTGGCTTTGCTGTTTGTGTGTGTGGTGTGTTGGATGTCTATATATTGTTGTTTCTGTTAACAGGTGCTGGTTATAGAGAAATGGCCTGGATTCCAAATGAGTATTTTTCTGTAAAAAGGATTACTTGACAATTTGTGAATTATAAAGCAATCTTTACATAAAGATTAGGAGTGAGAACTTGGGCTGATGTTAAAAAATAAGCTGAGGGCTGGGGTTGTGACTTAGTGATAGAGCGCTTGCCTAGCAATGGGAAGCACTGGATTTGATCCTCAGCACCACATAAAAATAAATAAGGTTATTATGTCCATCTACTGCTAAAAAAATTTTTTTAAAAAAAGCAAGCTGAATTATTTAGTGGGTTTAATGATATGGATGCCTCTGCATGTCCTTAAAAACATAGCTCACCAGCCTCTTAGAGTAGAAGTAAATTAGCACAGAGGTTAAACAAACCTCATCAACAGGAATCACATTTGACATTCCCCAATCAGTGGGGACCAGAGTCACTTCTCCGCATTTAACAGTTTATCCAGCTCAGAGCCACAAAGGGGGCTTCTTCCCACTGGTTTTCACTACCCAATTGAAGACCCTGCTCTTACATGAACATGAATTGCTGATTTATTTATGTAAACCGTTGTCTGTCTTTCCCAAATCTTCTAGCACTTTTCAACACACTTTTGGCATTAGAAATTTTCTCATGCAGACACTATACAAACTTTCCTAGGCCTCTTATAGCTAGACCTGCCATGTGACTTAGATTTTGCCCTCAGAACCTCCTGCTTTTAGAAGCCAGTAGCATTGAGGAGCAGGTAACCACAGAGGTTCCATTTTGGCCAGGATTCTTAAAGTCAGATCTTGTTTCCCAAAGCAGTAGTGATAGGAATTGCTAGCTATAGCTTCCAGTGTACTTGTGCCGAGAGAAGGCTCAATTCTGTGTCTGTGCTCACCCCAAGGACCAGATCTTCTATCCTGTTATAGGCACCTTGGACTATATAGCTCCTAATGCCAATTCTCTAGTCCTGATGAAAATTCTTTAAATTATTGTTCTTTAATACTTTCTTTTTCAGCCTAAAGTGGCCCAAACTGAATTCTGTTGCCTGCAACCAAGGATCCTAACTTATATAATATGTATCATCTTATTGGATCCCCAGAACAAATCTATATAACAGGGTTAATCTCATTTCACAACAGGAAAACTGATGCTCATAGCACTCACTTAGACTAATAAATGGGAAAGCTGAGATACCACATCTTTTTTCTCCCCATTCCATGGACTTTCAACCATACCACAGTGAACTTCACTGTAGTTTCTTTTATTTTCACAGCGAACTTGCACTGTAGTTTCTTTTATTTTCCTCCTACAGCATTCTATCCTTAACTCAGGCATTATTTTTCATTGCTGTAGGTATTTAGGTCCTCTCTCTCAGCATGTTACCTGCTTATACTTAGACTCTATGTCTGTAATGTCTATATTGCATCTTAGCTAGTTTAATTTTCTTTACTTTTTTCTTTGTTATGGTTTAGACCTGGTATGTTCCTCAGAGACTCATGTGTTGAAGGCCTGGACCCCTGTGCAGCAATATTCAGAGGTGGAGCTGTTGGACTCAGGCAAACTCTGACCTCGTCAGTGGATTAAATCCAATTTTGGTTCATAATTGATTGGACTACTGAAAAGTGGTGAAAACTGTAAGAGCTGGGATGCAGTTGAAGGGAATGGGTCCTTGGAGTCATGCCCTTGGGGAATATATCTTGTCCCCAGCCCCTTTCTCCCCCCTCTCTCTTTACTTCCCAGCACCATGAGGTGAGCTGGAGTGGAAAATAAGCAATTAATGTTTCCCATAACTATACCCTGCCATGATGATCTGCCTCACCTCTGAAACTGTGAGCCAAAAATAAATATTTCCTCCACTAAGATGATTTTCTCAGGTATTTTGTCACAGCAATAGAAAACTGGCTGAGACACCCCTCTTCCTTATCATTTTTATGTATCTAAAATCTGATTAAAATAAAAGCATTATAGATAATATTTTGGGAACTACATCTCAAAATCAGCATGCAGACTGTAAACTTCTTTTAAAGGAAGAAAGAAAATATTATTGCTGGCTACCCTATCTCCATCTTCCCTTCTGTTGGAGTAATTAGGAGCATCAAATCTATTTTAGCACCTGAAGCTTGTTGCCATCTGTCCTCATCCCTTCATACATACTTATAGGCAGTCTCTCTCACTCACTTAAGTCTTTTTCCCCAAAGAATCTCAGATAAAAATCTTGTTACTCCCAAACTCTTCGTGGGTCCATCTCTAACCTGTTCTTCCTATCAACCCCGGGCCAATCAACCTTATAATGGAGGAGCAAGGCTGCCCCAATCCCCATAGTAAGGCTCAACATGAGGCTAATGTCTCATTCTAGTGTCTCCAGCCATGGACCATTGGATCTTCCCTTGCAGAAAATGAGGTTTTTGTACCCTGTGAAGGATATGCTGATCTTTGCCTCTCATACTTCCATCTATTTTCCTTCTTC
Organism: Marmota marmota marmota; assembly: GCF_001458135.2. Lineage (NCBI taxonomy): Eukaryota > Metazoa > Chordata > Mammalia > Rodentia > Sciuridae > Marmota > Marmota marmota. The sequence goes on from NW_025999982.1 coordinate 14,263,835, forward strand.
CCCCTCCATTCTAGGGAAATTTAGGGGATCTTTTCCCCTGACAGTCCAACATCTTCTCATAGTCCTTTTGAGTTTAGGGTCATCTCTCTGGAATTTCTTTTCTGCTACTGAGCATAGGACAGGGACTAGGAATAAGACCCGCTGGAAATGACAGCAGAGGAAGTTGTAGCATTTCAAATCACTGTCACTCAGATGCCATCCCATCATGTACATTATTGATTTATTCTTAATAGCATCCATTTAAAAAAAAAAAGAGTAGAAGGGCTGGGGTTGTTGCTCAGTGGTTAGAGCGCTCGCCTAGCATGAGCAAGGTGCTGGATTCAATCCTCAGCACCACATAAAAATAAATAAATAAAATAAAGGTATTGTGTCCAACTACAACTAAAATATGTGTGTGTATACATTTTATATATATATATATATATATATATATATATATATATATATATGCATTTTATATATATGTATATATTTTAAGAGTGGAAAATAAGTAACTATTGCTTTCCAACTGACCACTTCATGCCATGTTCTGGAGGATTTAAATTTTTTACTTAAGCCTCACAACAACCTTACAATATCATCCTTTTTATTTCAGTTTTGTAAATAAGAAATTTAAGTCAACAAAAGAGCAAATAATCAAAGTTATAAAGGCAGTATGTTCTGGAACTATTATTTGAACCCAAGACTTTTTAATCTCAAAGTTCTTTCCTCAGTAAAATGAAGCTTATGAGCAATGCTTGCCTTTTTGGAACCTACACAGTACAACAAAATGCAGATTATCTAAGATTTTATGTTTTCAAATCCAGGGTGTTTTTTTTTTTTTTTCTTT
>NW_025999982.1:14264688-14302167 GCF_001458135.2 Marmota marmota marmota
TTTTTTTTTGCTTTGGGGTATTTATTTTGCTTTGGAGAAAGGTACAGGCTAATTGTTTATTCCTCAACTGGCTTATTTCATTTAATCATTTATGAAAATTATTTCCTTAGTTGACAAGCCTGAAGATTTAGGCACAGCCTCACCTCATCATTTCAATATTTCTTACCATGACACCACCGGTAGAATGTGTCAAGAAAATAACACGCAGCCCCGCATGTTCTGAAAATGTGCAGCAAAGTGAAGCAAGCATTCTCACACCATCACACTGTACTTTTGGAGGCAAGTTTTTTGAGAAATATAAATGAAAAACCTCCAACCAGAAAGCACAGGGAATTCCAGAGTTCTGCCCCCAAAATTCCCTGAGTGTCATCCCAATTTGCATAAAATGAGAATTTTAAAACAACAATAATGAAAACCAAATGTTATGCATCAAATCAATTTCAAAAGTCTGGGAAAGAAAGGAGGAGTCTTCTTTTTCTTTTTTTACTATTTTTTTTTCCCATTTGAGTGTGTTCTGCCCAAGATCTCAGGATTCTAGGAACCATGAGATGTTTCTGTTAAACAAACAAAACTCATTCTAGATGCAGCAAGGGAACAAAGAAATCTTTTTTATTTGTTGTGATGAAATTCAAACAGGATTGAAAGAGACTAAGAGAGGAAAGAGATATTTCTTTCCCGAATTGCTGCCTTTGGGATCATAATTTGTTTTCCCTTCATCTGTAGCAACTTCCTCCCCCAGGGCTCTTCCCTATGACACCTACTCAGCAAATAAAACTGAAAACCTGATTTGCCACAACACCTAGGAATTGGAGAAGGTAAACTGTACCCACTAGCTGTGTTAGAAATAAGCTGATTGGCAAATGTGTGTCTTCTAAGACAGCATGATGTCCAGTGCTATAGAAAACAGAGTTGTTTAAAAACTGGTCCTTATTCTGAAAGAACTTATGTACTTTGATGGGAAGAGATGATCACAAATGAAACACGAGTGAGCAAAATTAAATGATGTTCACTTACTGTGTTTTATAGCATATACTGTAAAAGGGAAAAGGTTTCAGGAGAAAAAGTGAACATTATTTGTAGGTAGAATCCTGCTCATTAAATTCCTTAACCTCAACCTACATCATCACTAAATCCTGCTCCAAACCTGGAAGCTTCCCTGCTGAACCACTTGGCTCCTCACTTTGGTATTAAAGTCATCCTTACTAGCTTCCAACTCCAATAAACAGAAATGTACTAATAAACTACCCCAAGCAAAGTACTTGCTCTGTTTAGAGATCCCAGAAATCACTAATAAGCCAGTACGCTTCAATGGCATTTTCCTTCAGTCTTTGGATGTTGGCTGCAGCAGAAGGGAAGCATGTGACCTTGAGCAGGACAATTTCTTTAGCCAGAGCAAATATTGCACAGGACTGAGGCTGAGGTTTCTGCATACAGCACTACCAACAGAGAAATAAGTCCTCCAGTATTGTCTTAGGCTGTTTTGTGTTGCTATTATAAAATACCTGAAACTGGACGACTTGTAAAGATAAGAGATTTCTTTCACTCACATTCCCGGAGACTCAAGAACATGGTGCCAGCACCTGGTTGGCTCTAGTGAGGGCCTTGTGGCAGACGGTATCATAATGGTGGGAGCTCATTCAAGAAAGAGGTCACGTGATGAGACAAGAAGCAAAAGAGGGAGCTAAGGGAACTTTCTTTATAAAAACCCATTCTTGCCAACACAATACTCTTTGAAAGATCAGCATTAACCTATTTTGAGGGTGGTGCCCCCATGACCTGATCACCTTCCACTAGACTCCAGTTCCCTAAGGCTCTATCACCATTCTGGAACCAAGCTTCCAGCATAGGAACATTTTGGGGACACATTCAAACTATATGAAAACCATAGCAAGTACTAAGAGGGATTCAAGCATTATGTCACAGCATCTACAGTTTCTCCTTTCTACTGAGGGGACCCACTACTTTAAGTTCTAGAAGCATCTACACTAGGATTCCACAGGGAAAGAGAGTAGAGGAAGGGTTGAGAGTCTCCCTGGGGAACTTAGAATAGAGGTGTTAGTAGGAAAAGCTGTACCTCTGCCCATCACAGCTGGTTTCAGGGTCACAACTGATTTCCATCATGCCATTCCTCTTCAACCACTGGAAATTGTCCTCCCTCGTGGCGAGCACCTATGCTAGCTCTGGTGGCCCGAAGTTGGCATTACCCAGTTCTTCATCCCTGAGTGACCTCAGTCCCCAGTCAGCCTGTCCTTCTCAGGCAGGGGCTACTGCATTTGCCCATTTATCATCAAGAATGGCCAAAGGAGTATCAGGAAGAATAGTTGGGTGACATTGCTTTCCCTGTCTCCATTATGTAACAGAAGCCATACTTCCCCCAGATGTTCAGTCCCTGCTAGGATTATGATTTGAACCCACATATTAAGCCATTCCATCTTTGAATCAGACTTTGACCTCATTCATCAGCTGACTGTTAGCTATCCCCAAATGCTTATAGGAGTGACATAGGGACTTGCTTATTCATCTGCTTATGTCCTCTGCCCCTGCTTATGCTCCATCCCTTACATGGTGGCATGTGCTTCCATCTTGCAATGGATGGTTGCTGCCCAAATTTATGACTTGGTGGGTCTGACAGAACCCCACTCTTGATGAAGTTCTGACTCTGTATTCATTTGGTGTCTCATGATCATTCCATTGCTACCACGGCTCAGCTTCGAATGCCAGAAGCTGTTATTTGAAATACATACAAGTATTTGCTAGCAATCACATGGTCTTGCTCCAGAATCATGGGAGTCTGTGCTATGAATATTCCTTGTCACTTGGCATAATCTGAATATGAAGTATTTTCCCACCACTGAATTAGACTATTTGCATCAGATGAAAGAAATGCTAGTTCATTGGGAGCCCCATGCACTTCAAAGGATAGGAAAAAATAAAATATTTAGGGAACCCATATTAGTAAAAAAAAAAAAAAATGATGGTATAAGGGAACATATCTGCAGGATAGGGCAAATTATTCTATTGTGCACCTCTCAGGACAAAAAACAAGGCTTACTACCTGGTGGGCCTACTGAGGTATTGAAGTCTGCATTTTTTCATACCTAGGAATATTACTTCAGACTCTATCATGTACATTGAAGATTGCTAGTTTTGATTGGGGCCCAGAACAGGAAAATGTCCTGAGGCAGATAAAGGCTACTGTGCATTTATTCCTGACACTGACCTTAAGATATAGAAGATCCCTGGCTACTCCTTGGTCCTTGACACTCCTTATGATAAATTCTATGCACCTGGCTGTGAGGGTTAAGTGGCACCACCAGATCCCTGCTTGGATACGTTGAAATTCAAGGGTTTTTGTTATTGTTGTTGTTAATTGAATTTTGTTGTTTTTGTTTTTTTCGTTGCCACAATCTAGCCCTATCTCAAGTATCAGGGTCCAATTCTTTCCCAATCAAGGTGAGGGTCTTGGCACTGCAGACCTGCCTAACTTGAGATCTTAGGCTTCTCTGGAGTTCTGCCACTCTTACAATTACATCATGAATCATAATTTCTCAGCCCTCAGGCTGCATAAGATGAGAGCCTCTTTATAAGCTACCAAAGAAGCCCTCCAGCTTTCACGCTTGGTCTTTAATTGCTAAAGAAACTTTTGCAGCCTTTCATTATCTAGTTCATAACTGTCCATTGTGCTTAGCAACAGCCACACCATTTCACTGTCCTCAGAGTATCTTATTTCCCCTTATTTCTCAAAGACCGGAAACATGTCACCTGCTAGACCATTTTCTTCAACAATACTTTTCCAGTCCACTTCTGAGTCTTGATAAGCACTGCTGATTGGTGACTGGTGGAATTCCTCAGTAACCACTGCATGGCAAATAGTCCAGCTCCCAATTCCCGTCTTCAAGTCTCTCCAGCCATTCCTAGCACCAAGTGTCATAGCTTGCATTCCCAGATAGCAGACTCCGAGATAGAAAGTAGCATGCATGAAATGTATTACAGGTTGTTCTTGCAATTAATACCTACAGAAGAGAGAAGGAATCAGGGATACAATCTCAGTAAGACTTCAGGCGGTTCTGAATCTATCTAGAGTTGTGCAGAATTGAGCACGCCTTTCTAACACCATGGTAACTAGTCATCAGAAACAGGCAAGGTCTTGAATTTGGGTGAGGAGGCCATCTTTGAATAATTCTGAAGAGGACTGGCAACTCACAGCTCTAAGGACAATACTCTCTGCAGCTGTGGGGAAGGACTCTTTTGTTGCTAATGGAGAATCTAGGAGTCAAATCCCAGCACCCATTAGAGCCTCTCTCAGTGTGACCTGGGATATCTATTACAGGCAAGAAATGTAGGAGTCCAAACTTTAGACAACTAACTCTAAAAGGGTGCATGCCAGAAAAAGAGTGTTGTGTTTGTTGAAATTGTTTGGGCAAAATTGAGGGTAGTCGCTGAGTCAGGCAGACAGGGAGGTGAGTTGAGGGGAAGAATTGCATAGTGATTCAGGAGGCAATGATTTCAGTTCCTCCTTTCTCAGATACTAAATGACTGCCAAAGTCTTTTTGCCTCTCTGACCTTGTCTTCTTAATTGAAGGTGAAGGAGATAAACTAGAGATTGCTAGTATCTAGAATATATAAAGAACTCTCAAAATTCAACAGTCTAAAAATATTCAAAAATTAGGAAAAAGACAACACATTCCACTGAGTAGGATATATGGATGGCAAAGAAATATATAAAAGACCATTAACCTCTACAGAAATGCAAAATAAAACTATAATAATAAAGCACTACCCAGCTATCAGGATAGGAAAAAAAAAGATACCACCAAATGCTGGCAAGAATGTGGAGAAACTGGATCACTCAAAAACTGTTAGTGGGAAAATAAAACGGTACAGCCACTCTAAAAACAGTTTGGTAATTTCTTTAAAATAAAAAAAAACCAGACATATGCTTACCATATGACCCAGCAAGTGTATTCTTTAGGCATTTATCCCAGAGAAATAACAACTTATGTTCACACAAAAATATGTACGTGAATGTTCATAGCAGATTTATTTGTAATGACCAAAAAGTAGAAACAACTCAAACATCCTACAATAAAGGAATGACTAAATAAACTGTGATCCATCCATGGAATACTACTCACCAATAAAAGAAAGAGTACTGATATATGCAAAAACTTTGCTGGTTACCAAGGAAATCATGCTAAGGGGAAGATGTCCCACTCAAAATGTTATATGCTTATGATTCAATTGATACAACATTCTTAAAATGACTTAAATTATAGATTGAGAGATCAGACTATTATTGGTGGTCAGAGAATATGACGAGGAAAAGAAAGGTGGCAGCTATGGCTCTAAAAGCTATAAGTGACCCTTCTGGTGGAACTGTTCTGTATTTAATTGTAGTGGTGACGTATGAATTTATACATATGATAAAATTACATAAAATTAAATATGCATACATAAAAACACAATGACTGTATGTAAAATTAGTGAAATCTGAGTGGGATTGGTAGATTCTATCAAGGTCAATTTCCTGGTTGTGATACTGTGCTAGAGTTATGCAAGTCATTGCCAATTGGGAGACATGGGACAAAGGGTATTTGTAATATTTCTTACAACTACATGTAAATCTGATGATATCAAACTAAAACCACTTTTAAAATAAACTGATATCAGAGGAGCCTTTAAAGTTGTAGATCATAAATAAGTAAAGTCGTCATCACCCTTCAGCTCCAACAATGACAGTGTTGATTGGGCAGTGATTCATTTTAAAAATGCATTGTAATTACCTATTGTGAGCAAAGCCTTGTGCAGAAACCTGGTCACACAGCAATGAACAGGATAGGAGCGATCCTTGCCTTCACAGAACTTACAGCTTCGAGAGAAAGTCAGACATTAAACAAATGATTACCCAAGCAATACAATTACTACTGTCTGATCCTGTCTAGGAGGTTAAGAAAGAGTTCCCAGAAGAAGTGGGATTTAAGGTGGAAAGAGAAAGAACAGGAACTACTTAGGGATGGAGGAGGAGGTACCTCCAAGAGGAGGAAATACACTAGACATATGCTTATATGTCTTGAGCAAAATGGCTGAGGGGGTGGTACAAGAGGCTGAAAATGAGTCTGGATCATGTGCAGCCTCCAAGGCCACAGGGGACACTTTAGCTCAAAAGCAATGAAAAGATAGGGAATGGTTTTTAGGAAGAGTGAGAGGTGATTGCAGCTGCAGGAGAAACACAAGCTATTTTAGAAACTTGTGATTACAATAGCAATTTAGGACTGGAATAGATTACCAACAGAGTTTGGGGGGTCATCCTTTCCAAATAAGTTGGCTGTTAAGGAAGATAAATAACTTCACATGGGAAAGTATGCAGAAGAGACTGCAGGGGGTTGCAAATTAGGTCAAAGTGGGGGAGTTAGACAAAGCAAGACTATGGGGCTCTTGTCCCAGATACAAGGCCTTTGAAGTGGGAAATAAAGGTAGTCCTTTTGCTCTTTTTGTCACAAGGTGGAAGTCTATTTTGTCGGGCTGTAGGAGCATTTTCCTATCACCTCTTAAGTTCACTAATACGCAGGATGATAGGACGGTATTTCAGAAGGGGAAGGACGCTATGGCAGCTAAAAAGCAAAACAAAACACTCCCCCAAGCATCTGCCAAGACTTCAAAGACTTCTTCACCCACATCAATGGATGATTATTTTCCTGGGAGATACTTTTATCCAATAGGTGGGCAACTCACAAGGAAGAGGAATGGGACAGAATGGGGTCTTCATTTTCAACAACTTCCCAAGGAACTTTTTCTTGCTCCTATAGTCTCCCCAAACTCAGGCTAAGTTCTGTGTGACTCCCTTTGTTTCACTCCACAATTTCTGTGAAGAACAAATTTACAGGTGCTAGAAATGGGGAAGCTTATAAAAACCCATCCTAATAATTAGTGGTCCGTGTTGATCATTTCTAAGTATAATTCCAATTGTACTTATTCACAATTATCTTAATGGTTATTGAGCACTGCTCAATGCCATGCTACTGCATGTTTAGTGTTTTATACATGTAATTTCTAGAAAAGAAGGAGTGTAAAATTTTATTGACTAAAGGATTGAACAGTAATTGCTAATCATCAGATAACCAGAAAATGACAACAGGATCTATGCACATCTATCAATTAGTGAAAGGGAGTCCTACTAAAGAAGAAGTTGAGGCAGCAGGATTGCAAGTTCGAGACCAGCTTCAGCAAGTTAGTGAGGCCCTAAGCAACTTAAGACCTTGTCTCAAAAAAAATAAATAAGAAGGTGCTGACGATGTGGCTCAGTGGTTAAGTGTCCCTGGGTTCAATCCCCACTACCCTGCCCCCCACACAAAAAAACTAATTGTGCATACTTATTAGACAATCAACCTGGCTGAAGGAAAAATGGGTAATAATCTTCTAATTACCTGCACTAAAAGACTGAAAGACTTTTAAGTTGTTCCTAAAACTACGTAAAGCTCAAGTAATTCCTGAGGTTGTCCAGTTAACAATTGATTTGAAGACATTATCAAGGAAAGTTAAACAAATTAGCAGAAACACTTGAGTAAGCCCAGATATTGTGCAAAAAAATAATGGATCATTTTGATTGCATTTGATGGGAACCACCAGTTAAAAAAAAACCATTTCATTCCACATGGCCAGAGCTACATACTCTGATAGGGTTATGGAAATTATAACCTCAATACCTATGGGAGGATGTGTTTATATACAAATAAAATACTGTTGGAAATCAAAAATTATGTATCCAGTAGTATTTCAACCTAAGTCTTCCATTCTAATGTCATAACTTTACCTTCTCAACTCTTTTCTTTCCATTCACAGAGCTCAGGCCTAAAAGTTAAAGGAGAAAATACGAGAAATCTATTCAGTGGCAAATAAATTAGTAAGCAGTAACATTAGGGATGTTGGTTACTCTGTCACCCAGCATCCCAAGACTCTCTGTTGGCCCATATTTGGCATGAGATCTAAGGGAGAAAAAAAACCTTAGTAGCTGCAAGTCACTGACAGTCTAGGGTTGCTTATTATTGCAGAATAAATCCCAGCTCTTACTAGAAGCTCAATAAATGCTTTAGGTTAAAATATGCTTAGAATGCTGACTACAATCAGTTTGAAATCCTCAGCCCAAGAAAGCTGGTGAGCTGTAATCTGGTACTTAAAAATCCAATTTGGCCAAGTCCAGTCCTACCTCTATTAAAGGCAGACTCAGAACCTACTCCCAGCTCCTCTCTGATAACCCCCTCCAATAAAATGCACTTCACTATCACCTATTGCCTTGGGAGATCATCTTCTCTCTAAGGGGAGGAAGGCCTTACCAGACTATTCACATTACTTAACCTCTTAGTCAGACCTGGAGAGAAAGGTCTTTGTTAACAAAGGGTAATGAAATTTAGCCTGAGGGCCTGAAATGGAAAGTCCTTTTTCCAATGGGAAGATTCTTCAGCTTCAGAAATCAGCGCTTTCCAACTTGCCTTCACCTAACTGTTTAAAGCAGAAATTGAAGCCCTTGGCTCCTAAGGTTAATGGTCATAGTGAGGGAGGGTGGATATTTGGAGGAGTTGGGGGACACCGGCTAGGCTTTTATGTGGTCCCAGTTCTGCTATCACTTCCCATCTCAGTCACCAACATTTCTCCAAGGGACACTGCCATATCTGTTCATTCAAGACTGGCTATATCATTTGTGGAGGTCAGTGAAACATGAAAATGTGACACCCCTTATTCAAAATCTACTAAGAATTTCAAGATTACAGATCATTAAACCAAGTGTGGACCATACTGAGTGCAGAGGCCTATGTCAATGCACTGGCACATGTCCACAAAGTTGACCCTGTGTCCATTGTTTCCAGCCCACTTATCATGAAATTGCCAGCTCTTGTCCTCTGTAACTGACTTTTGGATATGAATTTGTTCAACCATCTCTAAGCATTATGTATGCCTGTACTTATCCACTGGACTGAAGGCAGAGAGAAAGAAGTGAGGAGGGAAAGGTTCAAGGCCTAAATGGTCGTATTAGAAGATCCCCCACATTATAACCATGGCTACAGGAGCAAATTTATTTACTAGTGCTGTGTGCATAGAAGACAAATTCATGTAAGAAATATTAGTCCTTCTAGAGATTTAGAAATGCTTGCTATACTCAAAAGTAGTAGTAGTAGAATAAAACTTTCATGAATAGCTTTTAAAAGCTTATGGGAAAGGCTGTGTTTGGAATCCTTAAGCCACCTCTGACAGTATCCCAACCATACTTGTTCATTGGGTTGAGGGAGGTAGGAAGGGAGTTGCAAAAGGTGCTTTGTTAGACTGTTCTAGAACTTTTCAACTTTCCCATTGCCCTGTATGTTTACATGCATTTCATTTAACTTTTCTGTACTATATACATGTTATGTAAATATTGGATTAGGAGTCCTAATCTTATAACATCTAGTCTCTAGATATTAAAGAGACTAACAATATGTGACAAAGGTAGTTAGTAAACTAACACATTTTGTATACTTTGTGTTAAAATTCATAGAAAAGCAGTCTTCTGTAAAGGACTTTTGGAAGTGAAATGGTAACACATCTGAGTGACACACATGCCTGTCTCACATGTGATACAAGAGAGAAGGAAATGGACAAAATAAGGGATTATAAACCAGAATGTTCCCAGTTAGAAGGCACTTTCAGATATAACCATTGCTACATGTGTGTAGCTTATTCAGGACTACTCTGCACATAGTGAACAACTTAAGTCCTTATTTGAGACATCTAATCTTTCTACATGGTTAGAAGTGTGCAGACATTGTTAAAAGTAGAGGTAGTAAATAAAACATTTTGTAGATTGAAAAAAAGATTGCCAGCCCTTAAACTATTTGTGGCATTCAAGAGTTGCTCTTGGGATGTGGGGGAAAATAAACTCATACATTGCTGGTGGGACTGCAACCACTCTGGAATGCAGTATGGAGATTCCTAAGCAAACCTAGAATGGAACCAGCATTTGACGCAGTCATCCCACTTCTAGGTTTATACTTCAAAGACTTAAAATCAGCAAAAATCAGCAAACTACAGTGATGCAGCCACTTCAATGTTTATAGCAGCTCAATTCACAATAGGTGAACTATGGAACCAACTTAGATGCCTTTCAACAGATGAATGGATAAAGAAACTGTTATATATATATTATTACTCAGCCTTAAAAGAAGAATGAAATTATGGCATTTGCAGGTAAATGGATGGAGCTGGAGAATATTATGCTAAGCAAATATTATGCTAAATATTATGCTAAGCAAAATAAGCCAATCCCAGAGAACAAAATCTGAATATTTTCTCTGATATGTGGATACTAATTCACAATAAGTGAGGCGGGGAGAATAGAGGTATTTTGGACTAGAGGGGAGTGAAGGATGTGAAGGGGACATGGGGTAGGAATGATAGTAGAATGAATCAGATATTATTACCCTATATGAATATATGATTATATATATTGATTACATGACCTGGGTAACTATCACGTACAACCAGACGAATGAGAAGCTATACTCCATGTATGTATGATGTGTCAAAATGTGTTCTACTGTCACCTATTATTAATTAGAATAAACAAAAAATATTTTAAAAAAAGATTTGTTCCTGTTATTTCCTAAAGCTGTCTCTATCCACAACTTTCATGTGGAGGCCTCAAAGTGAAGAGAAGTTAGTAGAAGGAAGATGTTTGTATTACTTTGGATAGTCAGGGCTCTTCAGAGAAATGGATGAAGGGATGGATGTTTGATTGATAGGTAGATAGATAAATCAATAGATGTGGATGAATAGATAGATGATACATATACGTGTGTGTGTGTGTGTGTGTGTGTGTGTGTATGTAATTGACTCAGATGGGTGCGAAGGCCGAGATGTCCTATGATATGCCATCATCAAGCTGTAAGCCCAAGAGAGCCAATGGGTTCCAATCCAAGTCTAAAGGTTTGACATCCAAGAGAGCCGATGATGTAATTTCCAGTCCAAATGCTAATTCAAGAACTGGGGGAGCCTGTCATATTAATTTCAGTCCAAGTACTAGTTTGAAGGCTTCATAAAACTCATGTCCCAGCTCAACAAGAGTCAGTCAGAGAGAAGAGATTTTCCCTTACTCCACCTTTTGGTTCTCCTTAGGTTTTCAATTAATTGGATGAGGCCCACCCACATCAGGGAGGGCAATCTGCTCTGTTAAGTCTATGAACTCAAATGTCAGTCTTATCTGGAAACATCCTCACAGACACCCAGAATACTGTTTCTTTATATATCTAGGCATTCCATGGACAAAGTGGCACATAAAATCCACCATCACAATGCTCTTCTCTCTTCCCTGGACCCACCTCTAAATTCTCATGGGAGCTTTGCTTCCTTGAGCAGAAGATGGAGAACTAGTCCTGCTTTCCAAGACAATCATGAATCAATAGAGTCTGTGACCACACATTGACCTCCCAGCTGCAGATGCTACTCAAGAGTTGTCAGGTTGATCCACTTTCTATGCCCTTGGGCACCTTCCTCTAGTCAGTGCAGGGCATCAACCCTTTTGGCTTCAGAGATGGTTTATCTTGGCTTTTTCTGAACCGAATAGCTTGATGTCTCTAGCCCAGCAGCAAATCTAGATAGACCATTCATTCTCTATCTCTCCAAATCTAGATAGACCATTCATTCTCTACCTCTCCACTCCCAACATATAAATATTTCCATAGCAACTTTGTGATAACAGAATACTTTACATTTTTTAATTTTATTTTTGGTCATTCCATTCATTTGTAATACTGAGAATACAGCTAACCCATCAGACAGGAAGAGTCACAGTAGTAGGCCACTGGGGCATCTGGCAAGAAATGGAGAGTTAGGGCCTCAGAGCTTGATTTTCAGTTTTTCTTCCTATTCTTGACAAAGGAATAGTGTTGCTTCTCCCTGTGGCTCTTGGCTGCAGTTGCCTGTGGGAGGCAGGAGGGAAGAGTTGGGTTGGGTTTTGGAATGACATCTGCTCAAATTCATCGCTAACTTATTTTATTTCCTAAGACACGTTTCTTAATGCTCCTCTCTGGTCCTCAGTTTCTTCATCTGCAAAGTGGGGAGGCTAATAACTACTCTGGGAGATTATTGTGAAGATCATAGATGTGTAAAGCACTTAGCATATCCTAGAGACTCAGAAATTTCCTTATAGCCTGGCTCCTTCTTCTGGGTGTCAGTCCTTGTTGACTCATTCTGAACAATAGGAAAAAGATGAGCACACATTCTCAGGGAGGCTTGGAAGACATCAGGTGTGTTTTCTGTCTTGAAAAGGAGATCCCAGAGCTTGGTTAGCCTTTTGCCTTGTTTTCTCCAAATCACCTTGTATGTTGGTTCTCACAACTTATACCCTTGGGAGCTCCCCTCCCTCACACCTCCCAGGGAAAACGTGGGTCAGCCCTTGGTGCTCAAGGAACACAGTTTTGGGGCCCATCTTAGCACAGACACTGGTCACAAAGAAGCACTTGACCTTAATCCACCTCTGGCAATCAGAAAATATGTGGAGGTATTCAGCTGAGGTACTTGATTTAGACAAAAAAAAAAAAAAAATCTCCTTTCTCCTCCTTACTCCTCTTAATTTGCTATCTTTGCAGAATGCCATCCGTATTGCATAATAATTACAAAAATTGACCTATATCTTTCTGCCCCAGATGATCTTCCTATATTCATGCGTTAAACTCCTTTTTTTTATTCTGTTAAGTTATACATTGCAATAGAATGTATTTTGACATATTATACATACATGGAGTATAACTCCCCATTCTTGTGGTTGTACATGATGTGTAATTACACAGTAAACATAGGAATGGTATGTCCAATTCATTCTACTGTCTTTCCTATTCCCATCCCCCACCTTCCCTTCATTCCCCTTTGTCTAATCCAGTAAACTTCTAGTTTTCCCTCTTCCCTATCCCCCTTTATTCTGTGTTAACATCCACATATCAGAGAGAACATTCAGCCTTTGGTGTTGGAGGATTGGCTTATTTTACTTAGCATAATAGTCTCCAGTTTCATCCATTTACCAGCAAATGCCATATTTTATTCTTCTTTACTGCTGAGTAACATACCATAGTGTATATGTATCACATTTTCTTTATATCTGTTGAAGGGCACCTAGGTTGGTTCCATAGCTTAGCTATTGTGAATTGGGTTGCTATAAACATTGATGTGGCATCACTATAATAATGCATTAAACTCTTAAAGCTCAGGAACAATTAAGATTTATTTCCCCTGGTAATAAAAGTTGAGAAGCCAAGGCCTCTCCAATGATCCTCGGGGGTCATTTGAGGAGTCCATCTGGCTGTATTTAATAGACACCATAAAACCAGCCTCCTTTCTTTTATGAGGCCAAGACATGTCCAAGAGTCTTCCTTCTTTCCATCCCTCATGCCTCCTGGTCTGCAGTGGCCAGCCCGTTGCCTGGCTTCTCCTGCATCTCAACCCCAGGCTGAGCAAGAGCCTCTGAAGCAGAGGTCAGCAAAGATTTTCTATAAAGGGCTGGATAATAAATACATTAGGTTTTATGAGCCAAGATATACCATGTGGGTATTTGCATAACCCTTTAAATATAAATTGTTTACTTTTAATAATTTTAATTTTCATTTGTAGAGGTTTTATTTGGTCATCTGACAGGCATAATCATTTTCAAGTCTCTTGTTTTTCACACTACCATTTGATAAAAAATTTTTTCTGTGTTAAGCATATTAAAGGTGCTTAAATTTATTCCATCATCAATAATTGAATGTGTGCAGTATTTGCCAGGCCGTGCATGCTGGCTGTTGGCTTCTGCTGATTCTTTCTCAACATGCCATTTTTCCTCAAATGTACCGTGGTACTTTCTTTAAGTGAGTTCCAGTTCAGTGGAATTTTCTATCTGGGAATCTGTGCGTCTTAGGTTAACAGTGGTTCCTTCATGAGGATTCACATTTGTCTTTAGGCTGAGAATACTCCCAGTTCTGTGCCATATTAAAACAAATTATTAGCTATGGTTTTTCAAATCACACTGACAGCATAAATGTGGCTGCAAGCACACACAAAGCTGACCTCTGGTTATAAATCCTCAGATTCTTCCTCCACATCTAGAGGCAGGATGGAGATAGGGAAGTTTCCTTTCTTTCAATGGGGAAAGGAAACTTCAAAAAGTCCTGGTGTAAACTGTCACTAAGAAATGTTTTTCGGGATATAGATGATTTATAATTTATAAGAAAGCCTCCAAGCTGACTCCCCACATCCCTTAATATTTTGTGTCCTGTCTGGTGTGTGGATAGTAAAACCAATTTGGGGGGGTGGTTCCCTGGGGGGGTGGTTCCCTGGGGGGGTAGACGGATAACCGCAGAGAAGCCTTCAGTTTATCACCGACTTACCTCTCTGGATTCGTGCTTCCTTGCTTGTTAGTTTGTTTTACTCTTATTTTCCTGCCTGTATCATCATGCATTTGTAAAGGCTTTTAAAAATATTTCACTCAGAATTTTCAGGTGGATTTTTGTCTTGTTTTGTGGTGCAGGGGAGGGAATCCAAGGCATTGAGTATGCAAGTCAAGCATTTTACCCCTGAGCTGTGTCCCAGCCCCTTTATAGTATTTTAAAGATATGTTTTGAGGACATCCCATTCACTATTATCACCTGTGATAAACGTTTTGAAAGCTCTAGTCTCCCCAGTGTATGAACTCAAATGTATAAGTCTGGGAGCAGTTCTTCTGGTATTCATTCCTTTGATGGTTCCCTTATATACTGAATTAAACATGGTCAGAGTGACCACAGTATAACGAAGTGATGGTTTGTCAAGGGCTAAGTCATAACAGGTACTGCGCTTTCTGTTTGCTCTTTCTCAGATCACTCACTAGGATAGAAGCCAGCTTCAGGAAACTCACCTGTAAAGAGACTGGTGATTTCTGGAACTGAGACCCATCAAAGCCACATGAGTGACTAGATAACAGATTCTTCAGCCTCACTCAAACTTCAGATAACACAATCCAGGCCAATATCTTGTCTACAACTTTATGAGCAACTCTGAGCTAGACTGACCCAGCCAAGTGGCTCCTGAATTCCTGAGCTTCAGAAACTATGAGGTAATAAATGTTTGGTATTTAAAGCTGCTAGGTTTAGGGGGAAATTGCACAGCAATAGATACCAAATATAAATTCTTTCTGCCCTGAGATGAGTGGAGAATTCCAAACATTTTAGAAATATTTTATGACAGTCTGTCGAGAAGTTCCTCATTAAATTGTGTAAGTGTCAAGTAGGTAGGTAATGTGTAGTAAACCCCATACTCTCTTAAATGACCAAGAGTGTGGCCTTGAGAAGGAAGGCCTGGGATGCATGAGATGTGGCCTGGGGAAGTTCTGTCGACCAGAGTGTTGTAGGTCTAGAGCGAGGCTGCAGCAAAGAGGGGCCATGTGAATAGAGAACAGTTGCCCTGGAGAGACTGGGGTCACCAAGGTGACACCTTTCTCTATCCCTTTTGCTCACACTGTTTTCTCCCCCTTGCATCTTACCTGATCCTCTCTGGTTTTCTAAGCTCTACCCATTCTCCACTCATCTCAGATCGTACCTTCTTAGCTCCACTTCTTTTGACTGTGCCAGAAAAGACTGACTTGTCATCCCTCCTGTGAGCTCCCATGACACACCCTAGCTTGCACGGGGTCTGCACAGAGCATGGCCTGCCCACCTCTCAAACCAGATTAGAAACATCCTGGCATCTATGTTGCCCACACCCTGATACCTGGCAGAATATTTGCATGTAGTAGGTGTCTAGACATCTGTGCCTGATGAAGGCCAACTCTGTGAATAGTTTGCCTCCTAATACTGCTTAGGTTATAGCCTTAAGTAAGACAGTTTAGGCTCCTAAGACTTAACTTCCTCATGCCTGTGAAAAAGGGACACACCTACATTAAGTAGGTAAGAAGCTCTTTGGGGCCGCTTATGCACTTGGCAAATGGACCAGCTGAAAGGGAGCAGGGGCGGAAATCTAGCCACCATTCCCCTTCCCAAATCTTGTGGCATCCCAGAAGAAGGGACACTTTTGTAATTCATCCCCACAGAGAGCTCCTTTTGTCGCACACACAGAGATGTGTCTTGCTAGAAGTTCCCTGAGCACTTCATAGTATGGAGTAGCACAGTCTTTCCATGCACAACCTCCCTAAAGTCCAGGCCTGGGGAACTGTTGTTAGAAACCCTGGGAATTTCACAAGTTGTCAAAGTAGCCCAATAGAAAGCTGGTTCCATTTCTCAGACATATGGTAAAGCTGGGAGTTTTAATTGCTGTCTTCCCCATGTGACTGGCCGGTCTTAGCCGTGATTTTGATTTAGGTACTTTTTCCCTCACCAGGATTCCTGCAGGTTGCCACATTACTCTCTCTTACTCTCTCCCCTGATCCTGTTCATTCTGTACTTTTTGTTTGTTTAATGTGTGTTATTTCCTGGCCAATCCAGTTTTCAGTGTTGATATTTAATACACCCACTTTTAAAAACACTGGAGGGTATTTCTATTTGTACAAACAGAGGAAAAAGTCAAATAAATGAACCTTATAATTGGCACTTTAACAAGCTAATGATGATAACATGGCCCTTTTGTTCTATGCATGATACCACAGGTATTCCTTTCTGTCTTTCTTCTGAAGTTTTTCTGCACTCTATTAGCAGCCCTTATAACCAAGAGAAACTATTTATGTTTCCTTAGATTAAAATAATTCTTGATTATTTATATGTACATAAACCTAAAACCTATCTTTATCAATCATATTGCCTTTGCCAAAAAAAAAAAAAAAAGGAAAAACTGCAGTATTGCAGTTTTAGGGACTGAACTCAGGCCCTCTCACATGCTAAGTAAGCACTCTACAACTCAGCTACACTTCAGCCCTATAACCAAATTTCCAAACCATGCTAACTGATGGCACACAATTCTCAAAATTATCACATTCTGCCTTTACACACACACATACACCAATATATATATATATATATATGGCTTTAACCAAAGTTAGCATACCTTTCCAAAGACATGTCCAAAATTCAACTTTGTTCATAACAATGTACCAAATGGTCACTTGTTCCTAATAGTCCCTACCGAATGGAACACCATACAGTGGACACCTCTAACCTGTAGATGCTTCAATAAGCATTTTTGCTATATTCCCTTTATTACATATCTAGGCATTCTTCATTCATTCTTGAATGATATTTTTGATTCATTTCAGTGTGAGTTGCTGATATCAGTCCACTTTACCCCCCAAACTCTGCAGCATGTGTAAACTAGAGTTTAAAATTTGTTCATAATTTCTTATTTAAGCCCAGCCTGGTGGTGCATGCCTGTAATCCCAGGATCTCAGGATGCTGAGGCAGGAGGACCACAGAGTCAAGCCCAGACTCAGCCACTTGGGGTGAACTTGTTTCAAAATAATAAAAAGGATTATAGATGTAGCTCAGTGGTACAGCATCCCTGGGGTCAATCTCCAGTAATAGAAAAAGAGGGTATTATTTATATACAGTCAAACCCACAGGTCTTGAGTGTACCAATAAGTCTTACTTCAGATCCTCTTTTAAAATAAAAATATTAACCGTAAGAATAACTCCTGAAGTCTTTAATGCCTCAGCATGAATTGGATTTACCTATTTCATAAATAGAAAATCTTTAACAGGAGAAAGCAAAGGAAAAGGCAAGTAAAACATCTACTTCATTACTTTCCTCACTGGAGCTCAACTGCAATTATTGATTGATTGATTGATTGATGTATTTATTTTTGCGATGCTAGGTATGGAACCCAGGGCCTTCATGCACACTAGACTAGCACTGTACCACTGAACCATATCTTTAGCTTTCAATTGCAATTAATTTTTTGAGACTATTAACTATTTATTTATTTATTTTGGTACCAGAATTGAACTCAGGGGCACTCGACCACTGAGCCACATCCCCAGCCCTTTTTTGTATTTTATTTAGAGACGGGGTCTAACAGAGTTGCTTAGTGCCTCGCCACTGCTGAGGCTGGCTTTGAACTCATAATCCTCCTGCCTCAGGCTCCGGAGTTGCTGGGATTACCAGGTGTGTGCCACCGTGCCCAGCTGAGGCTATTAACTCTTAACTGTGCAATGTACTTCCAGTTCCCATTAATATTATTGTGAAAATCAATATTTCTAAGAAACACCCCATTTCTAATAGTAATAATAAGGTTCTTCCATGTGCCAAGCATTAAGCTGATTTCTTTATACACTGCATATTTAATCTTCACAATCAGATGAGGTATTTAATAATGAAGTTGAACAGCTTTCTCAAGGTCACACAGCTCACAAGTGGTACAGAACCACACAAGGCTGATTCTCAAGCCCACTCAGTAGTCAACATTTCACCAATATTTACTGAGCACCTACTAAAATCCCATCACAATTCCAGGTATAGAGTGTGCAATCAAAATTTGATACTTAGAAGAAACTATAGTTCAGCAGAAAGGACACATTAAACAAATAAAACATAAATATTGTGAAGTAAATAAATTTTGTGTAAATCCCAATTGATAGATGTTACTATTCCTGATTTGCAGTGAAAAATCTAGATTCACAAAAATGAAATTGGTCAAAGACTATAGTTCTTATTAATAGGTCAATGGTATTGAAATAAAGATTGATTTTAAATGTAGATAATTAACGGCACATGATAGGTTTCTTTGTGAACAAGAATTTCTGAGACAAAAGGAAAAAGTGAATATAATTAGCAAAATCCTTAGAGTAAAATAGAAGCAAGAAATAAAATAAAAACTGCTGTCATATATAACAAATTAGAATAAGTAAAATTAAAAAAATTTTTTTAAAAGTGTGCACATCTTGGCCTAAAGAAAGGTGAAATAGTACATGAGGTGATGATCAACAAAGAAATCACTGAAAATGGTGTAACTTATAACAAAAGGTTCCCAAAGAAAGCAATGCAAAATAACTTGAGGGGAAAAAAATCCTCAAAAGGCATTTTTGGTTTTTGTTTGTTTGTTTTAAGGAGTCTTTTCACACGGTGAGCAGAGGAGCTGAATTTGTGATGTGGCTTCTACTTTGGTACCTCTGAGTCGTTGTATACATGCTTCCAGTTGTAGGGAGCACACACATTCCTAGGGTTAATCTATGGCAGTTGAGACAAATCGTCTTGAATGCAAATCATAGTCTAGTTTTAGGGCCCAAGTTCCCAAAGTAGATACAATGGAAAAATCAAATTAGATTGTGTTTGGTCCTTTTATTTTATGTCTTAACAAAGGGGATAAGGGGACAGTAATATAACTACGATGATTATAAAAACATAATTGCATCAGAATCTCTGGGATAGCGTCCAAATACTGGATAAGCTCTGTTGACTGTATTGCACAACCCCGGTGAATAATCACCAGCTTGGAGAAGGAGCCTGGGGGCTGCAGTCAGAGAACTGGGTGTGAACTGCAGCTGGAAATTACCTTTCAGCCTGGAGGCCTTAAAACAAGTTACTGATCTCTCTCATTCTATTTCCTCTTTACAAACAGGGATGAGACTGTAGCACTAAATACATGTCAGATTTGAGTGGTTTCGCAAATGCTCCCTACTGTGCCTGGATTATTAGGAGATGACAAAATAACCATTTCTTTCCATAGTACACACACACACACACACACACACACTTTACACACACAAAAGGCAATATTTTCCAAAGAAAACTGCAACTGATCTCTAGATGGGGAACCAGGCACCCATAATTGGAGGAGAAGGAGAAGGAGAAGGTAAACATGGTCAGGAAGGGCTGAATTGAATCCAGGGTGTCAGGGTGCTGGGGGAGGTGGGCTTGGAAAAAGTCAAAGACCAACATGCTCAAAAGCCAGACAAGGACAAGGACGTTGGTCTGAGAAAAGGACATATCCTTGGTTTTGGAAACTGATTACTGTTAGAGCAAAATATTAACTGAGTGACCTTGAATCTCAGTTTCTTCATTTCTAAAATAAGATTAGGACTACCTCACTCATTTGTTGTGAAGATTAATATAATTAAATGTGATGACATGTATGAAATGACATAGTTTGTTATAGATGCCAATAATGGTCAGGTAGTTTTCCATTTGAAACTAGTTTATAATTAAATATTGTTGATTAATATTGGTTTGGCTTTACAATAGCTATTATTGATATTCAAAATAAAAGGAAAACAGATCAATTCTTTGCATGTTGAAATCCAGCTCCTTGATGCTATAAAGAGGCTATATCACTTTCCCTTTTCTTCTCTAGAATTCAGGCAATGAAGACCTTCTTTGTACTTCAGAGATAAGTCAGAGCAGTGGCTGGTGTTGGTCCAGAGGCAACATTCAAGCCAGGAGTCAAAGGAAAGTTCAGACCAGGTACAGACTCCTAGACTGTTTATAGTAAAGCTTTTTTTTTTTTTTTTTTCCCTGCCTGAGAAACTTCCTTTTAGATTTGGTCTCAGAAGATTTTATCTGATTAGCCAGGCAGCCCACAAAAGCATTTCCACCCTTGTTTGAAATGAAGGACAAACTGAGCACCAACTGGGAATGGAGCTTTGTGTAATTCCCTAAATCCAATTCAACAGATGACAAATTGTTGAGAGAGCATGACAGACTGTATTTGTGTGTGTGTGTGTGTGTGTGTGTGTGTGTGTGTGTGAGAGAGAGAGAGAGAGAGAGAGAGAGAGACTGTGGGAGAGACTGTGGATTGAACCCGAATGTTCTATCAGCCTCCTGAGTTGCTGGGATTATATGCATGCACCACTGTGCCCAGCAGTGAATTTCATTTGACATTAGTAATTTCTTCAATCAAGGGGACACACTCAAAGATTAGAACGTTTCTACACATGGGGATAAGTATGACAATAATTTGCTCTGCTGATATGAGGCACTGTGCCTGATTTTCCTCTGTCCTCCAGAGTGAAGAAGAGACTGTTTTTCTTGAAACTTTTCAGGGTGATATTTGAAATGTGAACTGAGATCTTGACCAGGGAGGATATATAACTGCTGAAAAGGCTAATCAGTCACCTTGAGTCTGATCTACAGATAGGGACATGACTTCTATTTACTGAATTATCATTCTTCAGAGTACTGATCCTTCTCTCCTGCTCCTGACCTTCTCCAGCCTCCACTTGTCCAAATCTAAGTGGCTTCTTACTCATCGGTGAATCCAGGTAAGCCCTGGTGTTGAACACAGCAACAGCCCTGGGCTCTAAGAAGGGAGACAGCAGATCAAGATCAGGGTGTCCCGATGGCTTCTATGTTGAAGGTATAACTCTTCATAAGTGCTTCAAGAGACAAAACTAAAGATGCCTTTTCTATTTGGAAAGATATTTTGTCCATAGGAATATTCCCCAGCACCTGGAATGTAGCACCTTCAGACCCAAACCATCACCATCACACCAATTCAATGAGCACCTCCAGTGTGAGTGTCAGGCACCATTGGGGCACATTTCCTAGTGGACCACATTTCCACTCTTACAGCTTTGCAAGGTCAATTTACTCCTCTCCATTTTAGAGAGGAAGACACTAAGCTTCAACCTGATCAAATACTTCGAAAAGGTTCCATGGTTGATTGAATAAATGCAAGATTGGCTCCCAGGACCACCTGACTCCAAACCCCCCAGTTTTCTTATTTTAGTTAATGTCACAAATAGAAAGCCATGTGCTCACAATAGTACAGTGGGTGTTAACTCCTCTTTCTCCTTCACCCCCAATCCTATCTTCCATCTGATGGCCTTTCAAGACTTACAATGGCTTCTTCTTAATTGATTTCATATCTGCCTCCTCCTCCATGAGCATCTCTAACATTCTCATTACTTTGCAGTAGAATGATGGTAATTTCCTCATTTTTGACTTCACCTTTCATGGTCCTCCAGTTCATCCCTTATACTCCTCTCAAAGTCATCTTTCTAAGAATCAAATCTGACCAAGCTACTCCCCAATTGTATACTTCAATGGCCTTCCATTATCAATAACTATCATTTTATAGTACTTACTATGTGCTGGGCATTGTTTCAAGTATTTTATATACAAGTGCTAATATTATCTCCGTGCTACAGATGAGGAAACTAAAATGTAGATAATTATGTTTCTTACCCAAGAATACCAGCTATTAGGTAGCAGGATTTGAACTCCATAAAGTTCTAGAGCCTGTGCCTCTAACCCCATACCATGTGTATCATCTGTGTTTCTAATATGGCATGTAAGGCTCCTCATAATCCAAAGTCTCCTGCTCTGATCTTTCTCCCTGCCCTATTCTCCAGCCACTGGTAACTACTTAGAGATTTATGAGCGCACTGTGCCCTCAAACACAGGGCACTTCCATTCCCTTTCTGCTCCCTTGCCTCAAATCCTATCCTCCATATCTATATGATTGACTCTGACTCATTCTCTGAGGCTTGATTCAAGAGTCATAACATCTGGCAGGACTTCCCTATGATCATCGCTGTTCTCTGGAGTTTACACTAAAGACCCTATCTGCTACAGTGGCCGAATGCCTGTCACTACCTTCTGAGGCAGGCTATGAATTCCTGGGTCTTCAACATCATGTACCTTCAGGATGTGGCACAAAATGAGTGCTAAGTAATTTTCCTTGAATGAAAATTTAAAGTAGAATTTGACAAGTGACAAATAAGTTCTATTACAAGATGGGTAGAGATATTTAAAATTTGGGGGGAGAAAGAAGACAATAGTGGGCCAAAGTATATCCAACAGTGTCCTTATTTTACCTAAGAGAAAACTGAGACTCAGATTAGTAAGTTCTTCGGTCACAGAGGTAGGACTGGAGATAAGATTTGGATTCTGACGTCAGTTAAGAGATCCCACCCTCTACCTATACAAACCTTTTGTATTTTAAGTTGTGTATTTAATTTACAACATTTCAATATAAATTGTATAAACTAGTAATTTTGTGGGCATTGTTTAGAATGAACATACAAAACACGAGTCCATTTAAAGACAGTGAGAGGAGAACAGTTCTCAGAACTAACGAAAATCAGAACAATGGAATGATAACAACCAGTCAATATTTATTTTTAGGAAACAGGGTAAACTATGATAAAGTTAACTAACCTCTAATTTACGTATCTGCCATAGATATAGCTGATGAGATGTGCCCTAATGTCAGGCTGACTTGACACAATAAAAATGTACTGACTGGCTAAGTCTTTCCACTGGGACCTTGAGAACTCTCGGTCCATTGCCAATCAATTCCTTGCACTTTGGACCCTTCCCCAGAACACTTTCACTCTTTCCTTCCCTTCCGTTTCCTTCCACTCCTGAAAACCTGACATTCTCTTTAGCTTAGCATTTTACTTTCTGGGGCATTGTTGGCTTCCTTTCTCATTTCTCCTAGAATTGAAGAAGGGGGACACATTCTCATTGTCCTTCACCCTAGATCATCCTTGCTTTTTCTTCTACCTCCTCAACAATCTCTTCTCCCTGGAAATCCATGTCATATCACTCTTGGTCCCTTTGTGCCACTGCGTCTATCAACTTTCAAGTTACCTTTCCATGAAAACTACAGCCAAAACAATGTTTGAGTGTGACTACCTTTTCCTTCTTGAAAAATCTCTTCATTTGTTCTTTGGGCTTTGTGTTCACTCACCTGAAAGGTGGGATTTTTTTGTTTGTTTGTTTTTTGTCTTTTTGGTGCTGGGGATGGAACCGAAGGCCTTGAACAAGCTATACAAAGGTTCTATCACTGAGTTATACCCAAGCCCATAAAAGATGGGATGGATTGATTGGTTGATTGATTTCCTTCTTTCTTTCTTTTTTGGTAACTGGGATTGAACCCAGGAGCACTTGACCACTGAGCCATATCCCCAGATGTTTTTTTATTTTTTATTTTGAGACAGAGTCTGAGTTGCCCAGTGCCTCACTAAGTTGCTGAGGCTGGCCTTGATTTTGCGATCCTCTTGCAGGGGATTACGGGTGTGCATCACCGCACCAGACTAAAAAGGGGATTTCTTTAAGGTCCTGCATACCCAGTCTTTAATTTTTCCCTCTTTCTCTATTCTACCCAATGTCCTTCAATATCTTCAACCATTACCTCTTTCCAAATGTCTCTCAAGCCTACCTCTCTTACTCAGAGTTTCTCCTCAACTATAGGCTAAAATTCCCAAATGGCTTTTTGCAATATCTCCAAAATATCCTGTCAGCTCAAGCTTTATCAAGAAATGGACTCTTTCTCATAATCCTGGCCCTCCCTCTGCTCCCCTTCTCCCAATGAATGGTGATGATCTAGAAGAGAATGCTCAGAATTCCTTTCAGAACTTGCCTCTCCTCCATTACCCACAACATCCCTTCGGTTACCATATCCTCCGGTCCATTACCATTGCTCTCTGTTTACAGTTGCTGTGGGTCTGCCCTCACCAGCGCTCAACCAAACTACCCCAAATAGCCTCACTGCCTGGGTCATACCATATCACGTAGCAAAGCAAATTGCTAGACTAAGACTAGAACATGTGGATCTCTGGCTCAGACGCCTTCTAAATATCAACTTTATCTAGAGAATGGACCTAAATTTTTTTAACTGGAAAGCCAAGATTATCTCTCGAGCCTATTTTTTTCCCTTCATCCCCTATATGAATCTTCCTTAACCAAGCCGGATTTCTTGATGCCTAGATAAGAAATTCATTCATTTATTTATTCAAGAAATATTTATTAAGTTGCTCCATATTAGCCCAACACTGTACTATGAGCTGGGCATATGGTGGTAAGCATGACTTGTGTTTAAAATTAGATGATACAAGCAATGACAATGAAATATGGTCAGTACCAATCCAGTACCAGGTGTGTCCATCTAGGGGCTCCTGAACCGGGTAGAGCAAGGTTTGGGGAATAGGGAGATCAGTTAATCTTTGTGAAAGAAGTGATAATTGAGCTGAGGCCTGAAGGTTAAATAAGATTTATTCAGGTGTAGTGTGGAAAGAGGGGTGTTATTAAAACAGAGAAAAATGTATTCATAAATATTTGGGGTAAGAAGGGATTGACAGAGAAAAGGGAACAGAATGGAGGTTGGAGACAAAAGGAAGAAGAAAGCAAAGATGTTGCAGAAGCAAGGAATGAGACTGTAAAGTGAGTGAGAATGGACTACAGTGTCAATGCTGCCAAGAGGTCAAGTAAGAGGAGTAAAGAGTGTTGTTGGCTTGAGAAATGAAGAAATAAAAAAATACCCTCATATCTTGGACTTTTTAAAATTCCTGGCAGTTAGAATGGATTGTTCAGTACTTGCCACATAAATCTTTGCTGAATTAGCAAACCTCTCAGTGTCACGTGGCATTTCCTGTGTGTGATTGTTAGAAGCACTTGCTTCTTGCCACCTTGAGGTCCATTTAGCTGTATACACATGTCATCTCCCTGACTACACAATTTGATGATGATGAACTAACAATTAGTCATCTTTGAACCTCTCATAGTTCTGAGCTAAGTTCATTGTCACTGTCGTCATTCAAACTGAACTCAACTGACTGTTCTCTCTTAAATTCATTTAAGCACATAAAATGTATGACATAATCTTGGTCCTGGAAGACAATGATTTTTTTTCTCTTTTTTTTTAAATTTTAATTTGTGATATATGACAGCAGAATGCATTACAATTCATATTACACATGTAGAACACAATTTTTCATATATCTGGTTGTACACAAAGTAGAATCACACCATTTATGTCTTCATTACCCTTCATACACTTAGGGTAATGATGTCCATCTGATTCCACCATCTTTCCTACCCCCATGTCCCCTCTCTTCCCCTCCCTTCCCTTGCTCTATCTAGAGTTCATCTAATCCTCCCATGCCTGCCCAACTCCGTTATGAATCAGCATCCTTAAATCAGAGAAAATATTCGGCATTTGTTTTTTTGGGATTGGCTAACTTCACTCAGCATTATATTCTTCATCTCCATCCGTTTACCTGCAAATGCCATAATTTTATTTTCTTTTAATGCTGAATAATATTGCATTGTATATATGAAGACAATGATTTTTATAGTAACTCTTTTTTTAACTATACCAGGAACCAAACTCAGGGTCTCACCCATGTTTGGCAAGTTCTGTACCACTGAGCTATATCCCCAACATTTTAACAGTATCTATAACAGGCATGGAAAATTTGGAAATTTTTAGTCTTTTGCGGGGGCAGGCAGGGATCAGATCCAGGGCTTCATATATGCTATTAGACAGGGTCTCACTAAGTTGCCCAGGCTGGCTTTGAACTTGTGATCCTCCTGCCTCAGTCTCTTAAGTCTCTGAGATTATAGGCATGCACCACCACACCCAGCTTTTTAGAGTCATCTTTAACTTGTTCAAGTATTTTCACATGCTTTACATTTTCTAAATTCTATAAATGATTATTAGATTGTTTCATTCAATATACATGAAAGAATATAAACCAAGTTTCTGAATCAAGTGAAACTCTTTGAAGCTCAGAGTCCTCAAGTAGCAACTCATTAATGAAGCTGAGTTAACTACTTACACATCTTTCCCTTTAGAGAAAAAATTCTAGAGATTCATTAAACCAGGCAAAACTAGAAAAATGACATTGAACTTTTGAGATTTATAAGGAATGAAATCAAATGAAAGTCATCTTCTTAAATTCTAAGTGATGATAATTTGGATATGGCTTATTTAAAGAGAGTAGAGACAACATTACAAATAAAGATAATTTTATTTTGTTGTAGATTGAGAGTTTTCCAAAAACTTTTTATAGCTAGAGAAAATAAGAGTCCCTTAAACTTTTTAAAAAAATTAGTACACTTGATAAGCTCCAGTCTAAACTATGTTAGAATTTCTCTTAGGCATATTTCACAATTCTGCTGCAATAGATTCTGAAACTTTTATCACTTCCTTCCTAGCCTAGCCTCACCCTTTACCACATTTTAAATACAGAGCACAGAGATAACCAACTCATCCCTACATCTCATAATAGAACTGGAACTAAAGTACAAAGCTCCACTTCTTTAAAAAAAAAAATGGGTTTGACGATACAGCTTAGAGGTATAGCACTTGCCTAGGGTGTACAAGGTCCTGGGTTCAATGTCTAGCACTACAAGAAAAAGAAAGAAAAAAAAAGAGAAAATCCTGAATCAACTGTCTAAATGTCAATTTCTGATGAAACAGGATAGTGGGTATTCAGGCAACTGATACTTTTTGCTATTCCTTCCTCTAACTGTGAACTATAGCTTTAAAATAAATTTTTTTTAAAAAAAAATCCATATGGTCCAAAGTTAATGGACAACTTAATAACTGAATGAGTTACTTTTACTGACTCTTAATTATTCAAGTTCTCTGCTTGGTCCATGAGTGCTTAGAGATCAGTTATTTTTTTCAGTTTTCAGAGGAAGAAGCACGTGAAAATAGTTCAGAGAAACCAAGAGATTCTAGAGTAAGGGCAATAAGCTGACGTCAGAATTCCTGGGAGGGGAAGCAACCTAGTACTTCACGGCATAAAAGGCATTCAGTGAGTACATGCTTGATTAATTGATTACTTGTTTAACAGGAATGAAAGCTCAGCTTCTTGAGAAAATGGTACATGTCACTTTCTTTCATTACTGACCATGGACATGCTGGGCCAAACTTGGGAGAACTCTTGTCGACTCTTAATAGTAGTGACAGTTCAACATGGAACTACTTCAACTCAGAATGGTGCCTGCATTTGTAAAGCAGCTGACCCAGGGTTATGGATATTGTTGAGAGCACAGTTAATGAATTCAAAGATTAGGAAGAACCACAGAACTCAAGGGCAAGAAAGAGCCAGTGCCTCAAGGAAATAGATTTCATTTTTTGGGAGAAGCAGATTAAACCCAGGGGTGCTTAACCACTGAGCCATATCCCCAGCCTGTTTTTATTTTTAATTTTGAAACAAGGTCTTGCTAAGTTGCTGAGGCTGGCTTTGAACTTGCAATCCTCCTACCTCAGCCTCCTGAGCCATTGGGCTTACAGGCATGCACCACTGCACCCATCGAAGGAAATTGATTTCTAAGCTACTCCCTCATTTGGCGAGCATTCTGTTACCACAAAGGTAACTAAATGGCATTGACTTAGTTGGTAGAAAAGTCCACCAAACAAAAAAGGGAGTGCATAGTGTTTCCAGTGCAGCTCTTTATGCTGTGTTCTGATTGGAACATGAGGCATCTCCCAAAACGCTCATATGCTAGGCAATGGAACACTCAGAGGGGAAATGATTAGATGATGAGAGCCGTAACTTCATCAATGGATAATCCATTTGATGGATTCATTATTCAAATGGGTTACCGGGCAGTAATTGTAGTCTGGCATGGCTGGAAGAAGTTGGTCATTGGGAACAAGTCCTTGGAGAGTATAATTTGTCCCTGGCCCCTCCATTTCTCTCTCTCTCTCTCTCTCTCTCTCTCTCTCTCTCTCTCTCTCCTTAAAGTCCTCAAAGCATAAGTTTAAGCACCTGTAGTGAGTAGACTAGTAATAAAGAAAGAAAAACTTCAACTCTAAAGAGGGGGTTGCCTGGGGCTATAAGTGGTATGTTCACTGAAGCTTCTTGAGACAAGTGTAAATCAAGCCTGGTGTGGTGGCTTGTGCTGGGAGGCTAAGGCAGGAGGATTGCAAGCTCAAGGCCAGTTTTGGCAACTTAGTGAGATCCTGTCTCAAAATAAACATTTTTAAAAGAGCTGGGAATATAGCTCAGGGTAGAGTGCCCCTGGTTTAAATTCCCAGTACTGCAGGAAGGTTTGGGGGAGTAAGTTACTCTGTAGAGAGTGGGACAGAGTCAGAGTTTGTGTGTGTGCGTGTGCATACATGTGATTGTGACTTGTTTGCAAGAGTGGTTTCTCCATAGTTATTTATTTAATTTTCCCTCTCAGCAGCCACAGCCCTGGTTAGACCCAGGATCGCAGCCAAGTCAATGCACTCAGACTGGCAAGATTCTCAGGGAAACCTGGAAGACTGGAGCTTGAAAGGATATACAGAGCAAGAGCCCAAGTCACCATTGCCCAAATGGAGGAGTTGTTCCTGGAGAGGGTGCAAGATTTGGGCCATGAGGTGGCTGAGCAAGAACTGCAGCCCTGGCCCTGCTCAAAGCCTACCTGGGGGTGGGGTACAAATGCCTGGAGCTTTCCTTGTTACCTATAAAATACTAGCAATGAAAGAAAGTCAGAGTAAGGATACTCACCCTCTCATTAACTTTCCTTCCTGGCAGCACACACCATCTTTCCAAATCTTGCTCCTGGGCCTGGAAACAGAATTCCTCCTTAGAGGTTTCACACAAAGGAGCCAGAGGGCGGTGGTAGAGAAGGTTTAAATGAGTTCAAGGTATGAACAGGTGGGGAAAAGGGTTACACAGGAGGAGAGGGACATATGAGGTAAGTCAAAGAGAAGCCAAGGTCAGCCATGGTCCTATGACTACAAAGGCCCCTGGCCAAATTGAGCAATGCATTTTCTTCTCTCTGCAGGGGAGAAAAGCCAGAAGAGACAGGTTCTGGGAGCTGCCTCTGAAAATCCCAGCCTGCTTGGGGTAACATTGCTGAGTAGAGCTAGTGGAGGGATGAGACCCAGAGACACCATGGGGTCCCCTATTTGAAAACTACCTTTCCCAAGGAGGGTCAAAACTGCAGCTGGGAGCCCAAAGCTGGGCCAAACCTCAGAAAACCACAGTCCCTTTGGGACTTCGTGTCAACCTTTGGTCTGAACCTGCCCAAGACCAAGATATCTTATGCTTCCTGCCAGCCTAATCCTCCTGAATATGCTTTCATCTCACCCCTCCCTGGACCAGATCACTCCCCTGGCTCCACATTGCCTCCTTCTTCAAGTCTAAACTTCGCTTCCCTGTTCTTTACACGCACATTCCACCCCCACCCCGCCTCACTCCCCATCCTCCATCCCACACATCCTGCTTTAGACACTACTATCACCTCACTCTCCCCTGCAATGTCCATGATCATTCCTAACTCTGTTGTCTTTTCTCCTCTTCTTCTATTCAGAAAACCATGCTTCTTCCTCTGTCAAAAAACTAATCTGCCTCTCCATCAAGGTGTGGCTCACTTCTTCCAGGAATCCTTCTTCTTTATCAGTCCATCTGGATCGCTTCCATCTAGAAATGTCATTCTAACAATCCAAGAGCTGTACCAACACCAATACTAACACTACTGCTAAGGCTAGTGCTAACACAGATGGTAAAGCTTACTGGGTGCTCACCACATGCTGGACTAAATTCTTGGTCATTTTGTGTGCTGACTCATTTACTCCTCCCCAGATCCTACAAGGTAGGTACTCTGATTCATTTTACATATTGGAAAATAATAAAGGGTATATAACATGGCCTTAGTAAGTGCTCTCACATTTGGTGGGTATTTAATATACAAGTGGCCCTGGGTGTTATCCAATGAGAGGAGAAAGCTTCTCCCTTTTCCAGTGGTAGAGCCATTGGTAACCCTTGGCAGCTTTATTTATGAAAATAAATCATTCCTAAACTGATTCAGGGTTTAGGACAAGCAGTATTCAGGCTGAATGGGAAGCAGGGAGCACAGGGAGAGTTGCATTTATCACAATTAATATCTTGTGCCTTGTCAAATATCTGACATACTGTGCCTGTGTATTACCTCTTGTCTAAGGCATGTGTAAACATTCAGTTAATATTTAATGGCCTCCACTGGAGAAGAACTCATGGCTCATGATGAAGATTGATGTTGGACTTTTTATTATGAACAATTTCAGACACACACACAAAAGTAGAAGAATTTAATAAGCTCCGTTGTACCTGTCACCCAGATCCAACAATAATCAACTCTCAGGCTTGTTTCATCTATATCCCACTTACCAGCCCCCAACCCCAAATTATTCTGAAGCAAATCCAAGACACTGTGTCATTTCATGTTGAGAATATTTCAAAGAAAAAGGAAACGGAGAGGGAAATATACATTGTACATAAATTTTACTTTTCCTTAAACAACAGATGGAACCTAGGAAAGAACAAGACACCCAGTCCCCAGGAAGGAGAGAAAATAACACTCTCCCATTTTAATTGCTTTGCTACTGTATATTTACTCCATAGATTCTTGATCATAGTTCTGTAAATTTATAGCTTTAATGTTCTCACTGGGGGTTGTCTCACCAGCTCCAATTACATTGGAAACACCTGGCAAGCAAGATCCACATTTTCCTCTTACTGAATTTAACGTCATGTGTTCTGCTGTTCCATAGGACATTTGGCTTGCCCTCCTCCCTCCCTTCCTTCTTAATGTCTGCCTTCCTTCCTAACCAGTCTCCAGGCTTCATAATAATGTCCTAACTTCCTTTTGTTACTCCCATAAACATTCACTAGATACAGCTCCTGGTATACAGTAGACAAAATTGGAACGTGTAGCACACGTGGCAGGAAGGCATCTCCCACAAGGTGATGGTGCAGCTGAGTCTTACAGCGTAAGCATGAATTAGCTGATTGCAGCGGGTGGGAGGAGTGGTTGTTGGAGGAAGGGAATTTGAGGCAGAGGAAATAGCCCCAGCAAAGATCTGTGGAAGAAATTTGGGCCTATGTGAGAAACTGCAAAATGTACCACATGGTTGGATCAATATATTTAAATAGGTCATTGAGGTCAACAATGAGATTTGAAAATACACTGCATCCAGACCTTGTAGGACAATACCAATCAGAGCAAGGGAGCAGATAGAGAAAGACAGGTGGGAGAGAAAGGGAGTCCTGATGCATAAAAGAACAGCTATGATGAACTCCCCAAAGGCCTGGATTCACCAAAGCTCTTTTCAACTTTGACATCATCTCCTATGGAAATATGTTCTCCCAAGATCATCATATCTCTTTGAAAATTAACTAAAGACTGATGCCCCTCCCCTGAAAGATTTTTTCCTGATCTAGAACCTATATTACTGCTAGAAATATTATCTATGGCATACATATTTCTTTAGTTTGCAAACATTTGTTTTCCCAGGAAAAAAAGTGTTTTCAAAACAGAAACTAGACCAGACTTTACGATTTTTACATATTTGCTTCACTTGGTATGACAAAGAAATGCAAAACAATTATGAGATGGGGAGTGGTGATGCAAATAATAATTTTTTGTTATGGTGGTTGTTTTTATTAGGTTACCTGTACCTGCAGTGCACCTGTGGAAATATATCTGAAAATGTTCATTTTTTAGCACCAGGGCTGTTTGATCATGTAGCCGATTTATGAACAAAATCTGTAGAACTCAAAAAGGAAATGCAGATCTGCCGATTGGCTGCTGAATTGGGGTTGTGCAGGTAACTGTTGCCACTGATCTAACCTGGCTATGATCACTGCCTCCACTTAGTTTGCAGTTGAAAATTCTACACTTCGCTCTTGAAATGTTGTGCTCCACTGCTTTCAGAGCTTGAGGGCTGGAGGGGTCATGTTTTTAGTTCCAGAGGTCATGAATTTGATTTGCAGTAAAGAATGTACTAGAGAGCTCAGGAGTGAGAAGTGTGATTAAATGACCTCTAATGGACCTTCCATTACATAATAATCTCCATCCTTGGGTCGCCGACATCTGGAGCACTAAATGTATAAAAATATTTTTTTCTAAACTAAAAACTAATCAAACTTTAATTGATGACTTAATGGATGGTAGTGGAAGGCATTTGACCATGTTGGATCTAGTTTCACACTTTACAAGATTTAGATTTTCATTCTTATTTAGATTGACATGATTCAGATTCAGGGTCCATCAAGAACATTGTCCCAGGACAGGACAATGCTGATTCTCTGGAGACCAGATGTGACTTCATTTCCACCCATCTGTTCTCCCATTTGAGTCAGGGGTTCACTCACTTGTTTTCTTTATTTGTGGTCCATGGGTGGCTGGATTCTGATAGTATTGTGTTTGACTGCTGTTGGACAGACTTTCGCCCTCACCTTTGAAGCTCAACTCTGGGGAAAGATCTAGTCTTAAAGAGGAAGAGCTCTTTAGAGGGGTAGTTAGAGCCTAGAGTGAATCCCTGTCTCAATTTCCTCCAGATTTTTTTTAGTGGGCTTATTATTCCATCCCCAGTGTTTCAGGAAACAGTTCTCCAATACATACTACTAGCATTCTCTATGCCATACCCTGCTCTCAGGGCCTTGGTCCATCTCCTACCCTACTCCTGCTTGGAGCCACCTTGAGATTTTAAACTGTGGGAACTTGGAAATTATTCTTACAAACTACAAGCCCTAGATCACTGAGGCTCATAACCCCTGGAAATTGCCAGAACATATCCTCCAGTTAGGTTCCCATTTGGACCTTCAGACTCTGTTGACTCCACTGCTGGGCTCACAATCCTATAATTCACTGGTCCATCCAACTCTTCCAGGCCTGAAACTCACATACATCCCTGGACTTAGTTTGTGCCCAGAGAGAACATGAAGAAGAAATGTGTAGCCTGCTGAGCCTTGCCTCAGTTACCAGCACCACACTATCACATTCTAATTGCTCTTCTCTGCTATCAGTTTTCTTTCTTGTATGTCTTGTATGTCTTTCTTGTATGGTTTCTGACCCAGAGCTTGACCTGACTATGGTAACAGTGTCTGTCTCAGGACTCTTGCTTCCTTGAAACTCTGAGAGCCTTCTTGGCCTCTGGGATATCACCTTACTCTGATATTTGGCTCGAACACACTCAGACCTCCCCAGCCTTAACTTTCTAGTCACCGTGGACCCAGAACTTCTGACTCCAAATTCAGTGTTCTCCCCAGGATGCTATAATATTATCTGTCTCCTAGATTCTACTCAAAAGAAAATAATTATTCCATGAAACAATTATTCTATTCTCATTGATAGAATAGAAATAGTAAGAGTTCCTATACCACAAGATTCAGATAAGAATGAACAGTGAATAATCTCAAGTGCACTGAATACTGTAAAGGTGGAGTGTTCTCTGAATGTGTGATGCGTACAAAGCAGTCACATGACTGGACCTTCTGTCTCATGCTTTTTAACAAAAAGCCTGGGAAATGGTGGGAAATCAAGGCATAAAAGGTATGAAATCCTTGCTTATATGAGAATGTCTACAATGTAACTTCAGTTTCCTCTTGATTTTTCTTCTCCTTTTCATCATTCCCTAAAGCTTCTAAATGGATAGAACTGCACTTCAACTGTCAGAGTTTTCTTTGAAATCGATAAGGAGGAAGGCTTACGCTAGAAAATCTTGCCATCTTTATCCTTGACTCATATTTAGTTTCTGGATCTTCTAATATGCCATTCATATGACTATCCTTAAAATTGGCTACATTTGATTGTGATATCCATATTTCTCATAGTTTCTTGTTATGTTCATATTGCTCCTAGTTTCTCTTACTAAGTTGTGAACTTGTGGATGTCAGGAGCTTTCATTTATTCATTTATTCAGCAGGTAGTGACTGGTCATTTGCCATGTTCCAGGCATGCTTCTAGACATCAAGGACAAAGCAATGAACAGACAACTGTACCTGCAGTGCATCTGTGGAAATATATCTGGAAATGTTCATTTTTTAGCACCGGGGCTGTTTGATCATGTAGCTGATTTATGGTAGTTACTTCTCATTGGTAGTTACAATTTGTTATTTATTACAATGTTTGATGGATGGATGAGTGGGGTAATAAATAATGAGAAACAAATGTCACAGGACTCTCGGAAATGCACTTTCTTACTTACCTCTTCTTCCATCCCCCATGAGATTTCCTACTTGCCATTTTGGTGTGGATAAAGCAGAAGTTGAGCAATCATGCGGCACTGGTACGGAACAGAAATGTCTCCTTTGAAGAGACAAAGGACTATCAAGGAGACTCTTGTGACATTTGTGACTTTTTTTTTCCCTCAAAAAGATGCAATGAGAGATTCCTGTGCATATATATATATATATATATATNCGATGATCTCCCCTCTATTTTCATCATATATATATATATATATATATATATATATATATATATATATATTTGGGAAAGAAAATAGCTAAGTTCCATCTTTCTAATTTCTCTCCCATTTGAATTTTTTATTACTTTTGCATAAGCCTGAGAGAAACCCCAACAAAAGGATCCCAAATCCTTAGAAGAAGCTGGGGTGAGAAGGGGAAATCACCACTTCTATAACAGCAGGCAAGAGGCTAATTCACTTGACAGATTTCCCTACAATGCTGATGGTCGCATTTCAGGTCTGATTTATATAATTCCTACCTTGGCCTTCATGGGTGCACATTTTCCAGATGCCATGGAAATATTCTAAAAATTTTTCACTTACAATTTGTAAAAATTCAAAAGTACATATAAATGGTAGATAACTCAAAGACTCAAAAGTGCATATCATGACAAAAAACATTTCCTTTCTCCTGTCTCCGGACTTGCCCATTCTCCCTCAAGGCATCTTTTTTATACATGTTTCTTACACATCCTTGCAAGATATTCTATAAACATATTTGAAATCCAGGACTCCAGCATGCACATGTGTTTCACATATACAGCTGTTTAAAATCAAATAAGGTAAAAATATTTCAAAAACTCAGTCCTTACTTAAATGAGTAGATCTTATTTTTAACTTTCAAGTAAAGGCAAAAAGAAAACTTGGTATCACAAAGGAGTGCTTCCTGGGACTCAGGTGACCAGGTTCCACCACTAACTTGCAGATATGGACATAGCTGTCTCCCAGAAAACCACAGGGCTTTCTAGATGGCATCCAAATTTCCTTCCAAAAAAGAAAAAAAAAAGGACCATATGTGTGCTAGACAAGAGATCACAGTTGTTTCCTCAAGTCAAAGTCCAACTTAGGTACATGCTGCATTTGCAACATTATACAAAAAGATTGATGTTGCAGATGGTCTAGGTGCTACAAAAATCACTATGAGATAGTGCATTTTCATGATTCATTTTTTACTACAGCTCTTTAAAAACAGACAAACCATCTATTAAGTGTATATTGTAACCTAAGCCAGAATAACATCACTTCCTTAATATTCTTGTCCTGATCAAAGCAATGAAGAATTATTTGCAGGTGGGTTCATCTCAGCAATTAAGTTTTTTTTGTTTTTGTTTTTTTAAAGAGAGAGAGAGAGAGAATTTTAATATTTATTTTTTAGTTTTCGGCGGACACAACATCTTTGTATGTGGTGCTGAGGATCGAACCTGGGCCGCATGCATGCCAGGCGAGCGCACTACCACTTGAGCCACATCCCCAGCCCCAGCAATTAAGTTTTAAGGTATCACTCCCTCGGTGTTTGATAGTGTATCAATTCTTTGCACATCGCTAGAGATTAGAAGTGTCCCCCAGAGGCCCAGGTGTTAAAGACTTGGTGACCAACCTGTGGCACTCTTAGGATGTGGAACCTGGTGGAAGGAAGTTAGGTCACAGGGGGCATGCCCTTGAAGGGGATATTGGGACCCCAGTCCCTTCCTCTCCTTTTTTACCTCCCACCTGGCTGGAGGTGAATGGGCTTCCTCAGGCTGGTTATAGCAAAATCACATTTAAATAACAGAGTCCCAGGTTAATTTCCTGGAAGATTTACTCATCAGATCTTGGTTGAGGTTTAGGAAGCGCTCTTTCCAAGCTCTTAAATAAGTGATTCTCCAACCTGACTACACACTGAAATCTCTTGAGGAACTTTTAAAAATGCTCCTGCCTCTTGTCCCATCCTGAGATTCAAACATGGTGGCTCTGGAGTATGGCTGGGCACTGGCTTTCTCAGGGCTGTCCTGCTGGTTCCAATGTGCAGCTAGGACTGAGAACCACCATCTGTAGATCTTGACCAGGAGTGCTTGGTTCAGCAAATCCTTTTGGATCATCGAAATGTTTTTTTTTTTTTTTCCCTCCTCAGGTGGAATTGGTATAGTCTTCTCCCACGTTAATGCTACCTTTTTTATGTGTGAAATGGAGGCATTATCGGTGGTGCCTAGCATGATGCAGAGAGCTGTAGCACCTCTTTACTGAGGAACTAACTTATTAGTGAGGCAGCCTCTGGGCCCCACTCCCCAAAACAATTGGAACAGAACCTGAATTTTAACAAGACCTCTCCATCTCTGTGTTTCATTTGCACATTAAAGTTAAAGGAGAACATCAAAGTGTCCTCCAGTTGTGCATTTCCAGTTTCCAGGTGTTGTGGATATTGTCAGGTCCTAGATCCACAGTGATAAGAATCTAAAATATCTAAACATTGTTTTCTACATGTGGCCAAAATAAAGTGTGTAGGAGATTCCTTCTGGATTTCACCATAAACCTCCTTAATTGGACTTTGGGAATCTGCCTTTTTAACAAACTGTTCATTCCCTGGTAATCTTTATTTAAATGAAAGTTTGAGAGCCAATGACTCCTGTCCAACTTTTTCCCAGAGAGAGATGATTCTCTGAAAAGCAGCCTGATCTAATTGCATTTAGTCTAACTTAGCTTAGAGAAAACTATGTTACTCTCTGAAAAAAATAAATAAATAAATTGTCTCTTCCTTAGCCCTTCAAATTACTGAAGCTAGTCTTTCTCCTGCCTAGGGGATATTTGTTTCCAACAGCTGCTCCTAATTCCTTTTCTTACTCTTCTGGTTATCCGCCGCCCCCCCGCCCCCC
>NW_025999982.1:14302186-14354664 GCF_001458135.2 Marmota marmota marmota
GCCCCCCGCCGCCTCCCCACCCTCACACTGGAAATCTAGTTTCACCATACTTCTCAAAATAAGGGAGCCCAAACCAGGGAATCACAAAGTTCAAATGATGCAATCTTCAGCTCTGATCAAAACTGTGTACCTTTGGGCTGGGTTGTGGCTCAGCGGTAGAGCTCTCGCCTAGCACATATGAGGCCCTGGGTTCAATTCTCAGCACCACATAAAAATAAATAAATAAAAATTTAAAAACAAAACAACAATAAAAAAAAAAACTGTGTACCTTAGTAGTGCAGATGGAGTTTACATTCTTTTCTAGAAAGCCTATGTACCACGAATGTTAGCTCAAAATTAAGCTTTTGTTAACCACAACTCCTATGTCTCTAGTTGCCGTTCCTGAATAGTCTTGAAGTGAGACAATCAGAAAACCCAGATTCAAGTCTCATTTCTATAACTTTACTATGAGGCCTTAAGCAAGTACCTTAGCTTTATAAGGCAAATTTTTATTTCTTTTAACAAGAAATTTTAATAGGTGTAAAATAGTATCTATTTTAGCATTTAATATTTTGATAGGTGCAATAATAATACTTATTTTAAAGGGTGAGTGTGAGGATTCCATAAAATTCTATAGAAAGCACTTTGTAAAGTTTAAAAATATAAATGTGGGTTATTAATAAAAAGCACTCCCAAGCTACATATAATCTACAAACAACTGTAATGCTGATTTATTAATTCATTATATTTTCTACTCCTACATAAACCAAGTGGCAGATCTGTCACCTCCATGTCCATCTCTGTCCTATTCTAGTTTGGTCCTTGTGTAACAGAGCTCCTGTCTTTCATTAACAAAAGGAAGAGAAACATGATGTGAGAACCAGGATGACCAAATGTCAAGATAATTCTCTGGAAACCAACTGCAGAAGTGGATGAAACCAGAAAAACCTTGTAATGTGGCTGACAAGAGTACACACAGGTGTCTCTTTCCATTTATTCACTGGAAGAGGAACTGAGATTTTGGTCATTGGAATTCTGTAGAGCCAGGGCTCCCAAGCGCCTAGGCATGTAATAAATAATACTACATTATAATTGGAGTTACTCAGGAACAATGAGGTTTCCTATGGAAGCCTGTGAACTTGGATAGACCCTCCCAAGAGAGGCAAATTTCTTCAATGGCAATGAGTAAGGACACACTCCCAGGACCAGTCATTATTTGCACCTCTCTGCTGTACCTCTGTAACCCTAGTTCTTAAAATAGGGACAATCTTAACAATAGGAACCTAAGGTTTAGCTCAAAAGAATAGAAAATGCTTGGTAAGTTTCTTTCTCTATGAGCCTCCAAGTACCTTTTCAAACACCTTTGCTAATTTGCATGATTGACAGATTAGATACCCTGAGGAAGGTAAAAGACACATACTTTTTCAAGAGACTAATCATAGGTTATAACCTGACCATATGTACAAGGCGCAGCAGTTAAGGATGAAATACACTCAAACTACTCAAGTAACAAACACCTAATATTTATTAATAAATTAGTACACTTGAAGGCATTTTTCTGATATCGGTCCCTCACCACTACCCACAAACCCCCAACACACAAAGGGAGTTCACACCACCTTTGCATTAGAATCTGGCAACTGAGCATTAGACAGTAGGTTTATAAATGGGAGCATAGTTGCAAATATATCAGACAAGAGTTCTTACAGCTGCAGCCATTTTTAATTAAAGTGTTTGAATGATGAAGGAAATCCAGCAAGATCAAGGCCTTGAGGGCAGACTGGATCTATTGGCTATGTGTGTATAAAAACAGACATCTTTTAAAGCAAAGCTAGGCAAATTCTCTATGGAAAAGGTGCCACTGGCACTCAATTTTGATTTTCCGAAGTGCAGCAATGTGTGCCAGAAGAGCTCAATCCCTAAAAGATGAAGTTCAAATTCTTTGGTGGCCCAGGTGTCAAGCCACTGAAACGGCAAGTCTGGATGGCTTGAGGATTTCATTTCTATAGCCCAGAGCATATTAACATTAAGAGGGGCACAAGTAATCAAGCATTCTGCACAATGTCCAGGTAAAAACCATACAATTGGCAATAGTGTGGTCAAGTTTCAGCCATGAATATGAACTACACACAAGACATATTAAAATGATAATCCAAAGACTAATTGCATTACAGTAACTCAACCGGGTCTTAAATTTCCTTAATTCTTAAGAACATGTGTAAAGGACAAACAATAATAAAAATGGTAGTAATAATTTTTTTTTAAAGTAGGTGTGGAAAAAAAAAGTAGGTGTTGAAAGACATAAAGACTGCTTATAGAATTCATGAGATGCCATTTACACTTTTAAGAAGTTAAGAGCCCCATAATCCAGTGTGCAGGAAAAGTCACACTGAGATTTATGGTAAGTTAAGTGAATTTAAAGTGCACAGAACAATTTTGAAAATATATAAGGTGGCAAAAATGGAGATAATACAGAACTTAAAAACCTTTAGTGGTGGATATTTTGCAACAGTTATACCTTGAAAAGACTTATAATCTAACTTCCCAGGAGGGTAAAGAAAAAGAAAGAACTCAAACACTGGCCATATATTCTGTTAAACACACACACACACCCTCAAAAAAACAAAGTCAGGAACAAAACAAAACCACCCTGCCACTAATCTCCAGCACGATCTTCAGAATGCAATCTCCCTATGTTCTACAACAGATCAGGAAGATGGCTATAAACAGAGTCCAGCAGGGTCTGACTGGCTTCTTGGCTCTTGACTCCAATAATCTCAAATAGCCGGTCTAGTTTGTCCTCAGCTTGGGGAATCTCTTCAATTA
Source organism: Marmota marmota marmota (assembly GCF_001458135.2). Taxonomy (NCBI): domain Eukaryota; kingdom Metazoa; phylum Chordata; class Mammalia; order Rodentia; family Sciuridae; genus Marmota; species Marmota marmota. The sequence goes on from NW_025999982.1 coordinate 14,304,992, forward strand.
CCCGCAGCTCCTCAGGGTTCAGAATGTGCAGCATGTCATCGAAGATAGGCTGCAAATCACAGGGGTCCAGGCGTACCTGCCGCAACACTGTGTCCTTCTTTTCTGCAGGGAAAAGAGGGAGGGAAAAGAGAAGGATGAAAGAGACTGTTAGAGCAAGTGGGGGCTACCTAGAGAGAGACATCTACCTGTCACCCCTCCAATCCCCCCTCCTCAAGGTGAGTGTGTGACCTTCAGGCACATTTGTTTTTTTAAACACAATTTTTTTTTGCCAGATATGATGGTGCACCTGTAACCCCAGCAACTTGGGAGGCTGAGGCAGGAGGATCGCAAGTTCAAAGCCAGCTTCAGCAACTTAGTGAGACCTTATCTCAAAATAAAAAATAAAAAGGGCTGGGGATATGTCTCAGTGGTTAAGTGCCCCTAGGTTCAATCCCCAGTACCAAAACCAAAACATGAACATAAGATAACAAACAAGATCTGCCCAATAGAGAGATCAGACAAGAACCTGTTTGAATGGATTATTGATGTGTCATTAATGTGACATCTGTCTAGACTCAAATGATTACTAAATTGTTCTGAAACTCAGGGGAAAAAAATGTTAAAGTACTTTAAAAAAATCTTCATTACTTTTTCCATCAATAATGTGCTTACTAAACAAAGATGTATGTTAGCTTACCCCTTTTCCAAATGATCAAAACTCTCAAACTAGTGCAGTTTGCCTATTTGACGTACTGATTACATTGTAATACTTCAAACTGCTGAGAGAGTAACACATAAATGAGAAATATTGCTTCTTAGGTCATATTTTACATTGGGGTGAGGAAACGCTAACTTCTATTAAACTTATAAAACATTCTCTTTAAAATATGTAAACATAAAATATAAACAAAAATACAAAAAATTTGTACAATTATTAAATATATTAATATAAATATGGGGGGGGCTGGGATTGTGGCTCAGTGGTAGAGCACTCGCCTAGCACGGGCAAGACCCGGGTTCGATCCTCAGCACCACATAAAAATAAAGGCATTGTGTTGCATCCATCTACACCTAAAAAAATAAATAAATAAATATATAAATATGTACATAAAACATAAGTAATTTTATAAAGTATAATAAAAACTATAACCCTTTCACTAACATTTTAATGTAACTGCTTAAAAACTAGGGAACTTCTAACAAAACTTTGCCGTCAATATAGTGCACGTAATTCCCTACACTAACTAGTACACACCAAAAGTGGCAAGTTGTTTACCAAAAGTACCAGTCTATTATTAAAAAAACATTATTTGCAATGTAGCTTAGAGCAATCAGAGGATCAACTTATGTTGCTAAAATTGTACTTCTGACTCCCGATATACTTGAAATCCCTGAATTTAGAAAGTCTGATAAATAATTTTCAAAAAGCCCACCAGGTGCCAGGCACAGTGGCACATAACCTGTAATCCCAGAGGTTTAGGGGGCTAAGGCAAGAGGAAGCCAGCCTCAGCAATGTAGTGAGGCCCTAAGCAACTTAGTGAGATCCTGTCTCAAAATAGAAAACAAAAAGGGCTTGGGATATGTCTCAGTGGTTAAGTGCCCTTGGGTTGGATTCCTGGTACACATATACACACAGCCCATCAGACTACATTTTATCAGACTTTTCCCAAAATACACATTTGACAGCATCACGAAGACAAAGGGTGACAGTCACTTTTCCACACAGGCCTAGGTGTGGAGACTCATTGGTCAATGAGATGGTTTTCTGGAGCAGAGGCTGGTATTATCTTTGAGTTTAGGGCAGGTTTTCCAGAACAAGTTATTCAAATGTTTCAGTGGCAACTGGACCAAGGGATCAGCAACGGAGAAACCCTGGGGCTTTTCTGGGGAGGCTCAGAGCGTGCATCATGAGCCCCACTGGTGGGTATCGTACCTTTGGTAATAAAGGAGCCGGTCCTGCTCAATGCCGAGGATCCGCTGGATGTGGAGTCACAGCGGAGAAGGGGCTCAGACTCATCCACGAAGAAGCCCTTGTTCTTGTCCAGCGGGGAGGGCTCCACAGTCAGGAGAGTGGAATTCTCAAGTTTCACGTTAGGACTGGGGATGGGGCTTGGGCTAAGTGGGCTGGGGCTTGTTGGGAGGGCCAGTTTGTCAGTCTCCAGCTGTAGGAGGGAGAAAACATTTTTGTTAATTATATACATTAAAAATGAAAATAGAAAAAAATAGCGAAACTAAAAATCACTCCTCAGTCACTCTTTTGTTCAATTTAATATTGTTAAATTCTTGCCAAAAGTAGTGGTACAGGCAGGTAATTCTGGCTATTCGGAGAGGCTGAGGCAGGAGGACCAGGAATTGGAGGTGATTGAACAAGATCCTGTCTCACGATGAAAAGTGCTGGGTGTGTAGCTCAGTGATAGAGTTAGAGTGCCCCTGGATTCAATGCCCAGAACCACAAAATAAAGAAGAGATTAGAACACAGATACAGAGAGGGAAGACCCCATGATACACAGTGAGAAGGTGCCATCTTCAAGCATAGGAGAGAGGTGTCAGGAGACACCACCTTGCTGATATCTTGATCTCAGATTTCTAGGTTCTAGAATAATGGTAAGATAAATTTCTGTCACTTAAGCTACCAAGGCTGAGGTACTTTGTGAAACCTCAGCAGACTAAAGAACACTGTAAAAGTGAAAAGACTTCCTTTTTTTTTTTTTTTTCTTTTAGATACCAGGGTTTGAACTCAGGGACACTCAACAACTGAGCCACACATCCTCAGTCCTATTTTGCATTTTATTTAGAGACAGGGTCTCACTGAGTTGCCATTGCTGAGGCTGAACTCATGATCCTCCTGCCTCAGCCCCCCAAGCCACTGGAATCACAGGCATGCACCACCATGCCCAACTGAAATGATTTCTTAAATAAGGCGAACAGGTAAGGGGCAGATCTAGATGTAACAGAGACTCAAGCTTACATTCTGGAGTAGATATCAGAGACACAACAGCAAGCAAACAAGCAAAGAAGATGGGTTCAGACAGGGATGGTGAGCATCACAACACTACAGCTAGAGTGTGAAGAGGGGATTTTAGGGAGGCAAGAATCAAAGTAGGAAGACTAGTTAGGATGTCCCAATGATGGTTAGGTGATGTGTGATTGTGGCTTATCCCAGGGGGATTCAATAGAACCAGAATAAAGCAATTGGTTGTTATGGTTCGGATATGAGGTGTCCCCCAGAAGCACCTGTGTCAACACAGGAATGTTTGGAGGCAAAATGACTGGATTCTAATCAGTCCATCCTAGTTTGAATGGACTGGCTGGGTAGTAACTGTACCAGGTGAGTCATGGCTGTAGAACCTAGGTTCACTGGTGGCACACTCTGGAAGGGTGCATCTTCCTTGTGACCACACCTGCCCCCCTTCCTGGGCACTTGGAGATGGGCTGCTTTCCCATTCTCTGTCCTTTCCCCATGATGTACTGCTTCACCTCAGAGTGAAATAGTGAGCCTGAAATAAACTATTGCTCCTTTAATTTGTTCTTGTCATGTATTTTGGTCACAGAGACACAGAACTAAAACATAGGTGACATGACTCTGTTTTTATAGGAGAAACGACGAAAGTACAGAGAAGGCACACCGTTTAAAGGAGGAAAGCCAGGGCTCAGCAAGGCCTGCTTGACTTCTCCACTTGACCCTTTCATTTGAGAAAAGACTTGAGAACTCTGGCAGGCACTTATGGCCTGCTTACTTGGTTGACTTGATCCTTTTATTGGCTCTTCTGGCCCAGATGAAGGTCTGGGAACCAGGTGGCCAGATCAGGGACAGAGTTCAGGGAGTGGTGTACACACTCCCTGGAGCTATTAGTCACCCCTCTTTAGAACTCTATCATTTCCCTCATATACTTAAAGTGAAATGTTCTCAAATTCTTCAACCGAAACATTGACTCTCATTTCAAAGCATTATACTGAAGAGTTATATAAGGCAGAAAGCAAACATGACTGCCTCTTTCACAACTTTTAAGGCCTGCGAAATTCTTGCAACAGACTGCAGATTGCGTAAGACCACTGATTACTCTACACATCTGATATACTGGCAGCACTATTCCTCTGAACCACCACCTACGCCCTGCCTCTCATTCCACTGCAAGTTTCGGGCATGGGTAACACCTGTTCCTAGAGGTATCCTTTGATCCTCAGACAAGTTTTATGTCTATGCTTTAAATGTTTTAATTCAACAGGCCCTGGCATGTGCTGCTTCTCCTGAAAATGCACATGGCCGTTCATGCCAAGATACTTTTTTTTTTTCATGCCTTCAATTAGACAAAGAGTACTTGTCCACTTTCTGGTTCTCAAGGACATTACATTGGAAGACACAGTCCATCAATATGGTGCACTGTTCTTGTTTAAAAAGAAATTCCCACCCACAAATCACATGCGAACAGACTAAGTCCACCCACTTATTTCCTGAACTCATTTCAAAATTTTACATCTTTAATCTTTCCATCAGTTTTTCCAAAAGGTTCTATGGGTAGAAATTAAGCACATAATTTCCAACATAATTTGGAAAGGCAGAACACTAAACTGATGCTCTCCTGTAATGAACAGAGTCAGGTATATATGAAAATGTCCTTGGAGTGGTATTAGCATTGCCACAATGGAGCCAGTAAGCATGGCTAAAGCCAGAGACAGCATAATTATCCTTCTAGAAATCCACTCAGCTACTAAGTATATCTGTCTCTCACTTTATGCAACAGTAGCTGCTTGTGTTCCAAATCTGTCTGAAATTTATTTGTATTTTTCCCATAAGAAAAAAAATTGCACATAGAAACTTATTTCTTTCCTCTACTTACCATTATCTATAAAAGTTGGTTTATAACACTGCAACTGTAGTTGTACTGTGTTAACTGTGATCTCTCTATCAGAAACAGTCACCAGGGTTTGTGAAATAAATTGTTTTATTAATTACAAAAGTTCATGATTTAGTATTCAGAGTTTATAGAAAATGAAAACCATTATGATAAGATTTGGGGATACTAAACAGAAGACACATATCTAAGCAAGAAAGCCAGATTTCCATAGAAAAGGTTCTTATTTCCTTTAAAATGTTTTGAATACAAACTTACAAAAGAGTCACAAAGTACAGTAACTTAATTTATTCCTTAAGCTTCTTTGAGCTTTCTAAATTCTAAGGGGACATATTAATCTTACAGTTAGAAAAACAATACATGTTATTTTTACAAGCAGTCACCACTGATAAGTATATTTTCCTTCTGCTAACTTGGGAATGTTGTGGCTGCAGCAACTCTTATTTATATTGGTGGCCATGAAACAAGATAGCTGGAAGATCATCTCCAAGACTGAGCTCTTCTGTTTTTGTTAAGTGTTCATGGATACAAAAATGTTCATACAACCCCCAACTTACTGCTTAGGCAGATATTAAGACTTAAAAGAACAGCTTCTGGGAAAACTTGGTCTGTAAAGGAAATGCATCCACCAGATTTTTTGTTGTTTTGTTCCAGGGATTGAACCCAGGGACGCTTAACCACTGAGCCACATCCCCAGACCTGTTTTATATTTTATTTAGAGACAAGGACTTGTCAAGTTGTCTTGGTCTCCCAAGGTGCTGGGATTACAGGCATGCCCCTTTGGCAAAACTTGAAAACCTCAGTTCTTTTTGCTTTAAAGCCATGGGATAATCATACTAACTTGAGAAATGAGGTAGAGGCAGAAAGACAGACCAAAAGGGAATGGAGCAAGGATTAGGCAGGAAGAGCACTCCTTGGAGCCCAAATTGAAAGAATTCCACTGCATGCACTTAGGCAGTAGCAGTCCATCTCTTTTGATCAAATGAATCCCAAATGTTGTCCTCATTAGTTTCCTTGCAGGCTCACTTAGTTCTTCAAGGTATTTATTAATCCGAACTGATAAGGGAAGGGAGATGTATGGTTGACTTCACTCAACAAATAATTCACATGTACAGCTGGTTTGCTGGCTTCCTTTCCTTTCTGAGTGCCAAGACAGTAAGCACAAGGAATCATCCCAGTGGATTAGGTAAACAGAGTATTACTTGGAATTTGGGGATCTGATGGTTCTGAATACAGCAGTATTCACGAGAACAGTGGTTTAACTTGTATTTGGGTTCTACTGGGATGAGCCAAAGCTGTCATCTTCTCCTTTCCCCCATTTTCAGCTGTGTCCTTCCCAACCTTCCCAAACCAAGCAGAGTTCTAAAACTGAAGCACCCACTCTGGGTGCTCAGCCAACTCAAAATCAGAAACTGATGCTCAAAAATAATCCTCAACACTTCTAGTATCAAACAGAAAACTCACTTCCCTGTTGATTGACCTTCCCTAAGAGGACACACTGGGAAAGGCTGCAGTTTCCCTTAGCTTCTGGGGATGGCAGAGCCTTTCCAAGCCTCATTCATGGGATATAGGAATGAAACAAGATTTTGATGTGTCTACTTTTCTTCTCCACCATGCTCTGCGGAATTGACTCTGCAGTCAGGAATAGGCCAAAACTCCAAACCTCATGAGGCATCTTTTCAGAATACATTTCCCATTCCCCACAGCTCCTTAACAGTCAAAGTCATGAAAATCCTGGAAAATCATTGCAAGGGAAGAAAGGAGATATAATACCAACTAGCTGCATGGTGTCAGAAAAACCACTTCCCTCATGAGACCTGCTTCCTCATTTTTAAACTGAGAAGGTTAGACTAGGTCATCTAGTTCCTTCCATTCCTTCCATTATGGCTTCTCCATTGCTTGTGTCAGTACCACTATTTGATTCTCCTAAACCCCACCCAGATTCCTTTCTCCTTCCCAAGTTACCCCCACAACTGGTTCACTCAACTAAAGCTTACCATTGAGTTATTTTCAATTACTATCCAATTACAGTGTCCCTGTGGTTGCACAATCTGTTTTCATAAAACTAATTAACAACTTTGATGCATCAGTGACCCCTGAAATGAAGTATTAATTACCCAGCCTGTATCCTCCTTGTAAGTCTGCTAAAATGTTTAAACTTAACCCCTGGACTTCTGGCACTCCTTCTTTGGATATTAATCCCCCACCTCATGTAGACAAATTTACCATCTCCAGAAGAAAGCTCCTTGTAGTCAAAAGCCACCCTTTCAATTGAACTTTCCTTTCCCTCTAGACCTCATCTAACACTTAGAAAGAAAGAAAAGTTCTATTATGTTTGTGTAAATACATCCCATTAATCATGGTTTTTAGAAGCCCATTTGCTAAATCCAAATGAAATTAATTGTTATTCCATATAAGTTGACCAACTTGTTACTCAGATCCAGTGAACAACAAAGGAGTTTAAGAAATAAGCCATTACCAATACTGTTCTAGATGACTTAGCATAACATATCTATAATCTGCTTGCTGCTAAGATGTTAGCTCCATTTATAGATGAAGAAATTGAGGCTCAATTTGCCCAAGGTTACGGAACCAGGATTCAGGACCAGCTCTGTCAAGATTTGAAGTTGCCCCCTTGCTGGGCCATGTCACTTTCACATCTGGACTCAGCATCTAGAAGCTGACACACTTGGTAATCACATGGCCACAAGGAGTTGCCCTGGCCCTTTGGCCAGAGTGAAGGGTCCAGAAGCAGGGTCTGAAAGAACCCGAAACCCTAAGTTGGATTTACACTCCAGCTGTATAACTGTCCTCAGATAAATATGAGAGATTCTGTAAACATCAGACACTTCAACTGTAGCCAATAACTTTGTTTTCTGTTAGAAAATATTTCAGATCCCAGCAGGCCAGTGACCGGTTAAAAAAACAAACAAATTTAATTTCCACTAAAGGTTAATCTCAAAGGAATTATAGTCACAAATATAAATTCATGACTATTTAAGGATTATGATATTATCTCAAGCTTGCTTCTCTTTCTGTCCCAGCCATGTATGCCATCAAGATCAAATAAGATTTCAGACCATCTACAGGTTAATGTAGTACTTTAAGATTGGCTCTAGAAAAAACAGAAACAACCCCCCCCCAACAAACAAACAAACACCAACCAGTTATCCTTCTTGCCATGTATGTTTTGTTTGTTTGTTTGTTTTTGTTTGTTTTCGTACCCCAGGGATTGAACCCAGGGAAGCTTAACCACTGAGCCACATCCCCAGACCTTTTTTATGTTTTATTTTGAGACAGGGTCTTGCTGAGTTGCTCAGGGCCTCACCAAGTTGCTGAGGCTGTCTTTGAACTCATGCTCATAATCCTCCTGCCTCAACCTCCTGAGCAGCTGGGATTACAGGAATGTGCCATTGCACCTGCACATAAATACTTCTTGATATGTTAAAGATTGTTCCTTATTTAGAAAGCAGGAATTCAGATAATAAGGAAGGCTTTCTTACCCAAGTCTATGTAGTTCCAGGACTTCAGATATTTAACAAACAAACATTCAAAAAGTAAGGGTTAGCAGCCTGATCAAAAAATTTATCTGAATCTATCCAATTCTTAAGTTTGGATACTGAAGAACACCTGTATATAATGATTTCTTCTTTAAAAAAATAAGTAAAACAGGGCTAAGGATATAGCTCAGTGGTAAAATGCTTGCTTAGCATGCTCAAGGCCCTGGATTTGATTCCCAGTAGTACAAATAAATTCATTAAAATTAAAAGATAAAACAAATTCATCACCTTCAGAAAAGAGGGAAAAGGGGGTAGGTTTCCTTAAAGTCTCAGATGATGAGATAACAGCTTTTAAATTATTCTTTCCAGTGAATTCTCATCAGACCCTACCTAGACAGAGTGAGAGAGAGGTCTTACCAAGAACAATCCAAATTTTCTCAGCTTTTTTTTTCAAACAAAAAGAAAAAAAAAGATGAAAGAAATGAGAAAATACTGGTTCCTAAACCTTTCAAAGAATGATTATCAGTTATAAGAAATTGGAAGGAAAATCTTAAGACGTGGAAATGTGGATTAAGATTTATACACACTCACATAGATAAAGCGAATATGCCAAAATGTAAATAATTCTTGACTCTAGAGGGTATAGGTCCATGTGTATTTGCTATACTGTTCTTTCAATTTTTCTTTGTTTCATAGGTCTTACTTTTTAAAGTAATGAAAAAGAGGGCTTAAGGGCCAAATAACTGTTAAGACAAAAATTCCCCTAACTTTTCCTAGGCTTCTGATTGCTTAGCTATATCCTCTTGTTTTTCCTTCTCTCTTTTTCTGCCCATTCCAGACCCTAGGAGACTATGCAAGGAGGTTGCTGACACTTAAATGTATATCACCAATTAGCAGGTGGACAACAGGAGGGCCCTTGGCTATCTAGATGGTCTTGGGTCATTGAAGGTCATGGTATGGAAGCAGGAACAGGAACAGCAACTCTAAAATACTCTGCTCAGCTTCTCAGGGAACCCCCAGAGTCAGACTACTCAGCTTCTCAGGGAACTCTCAGAGCCAGCCAGCATAGATGAGTGAACTTTAGCTGGGAACCAATTTAGAGCCTGCAAGATGAACTCACTGGCCATCACAAGAATCTTGACTCTAGACAGTATAGGTCCATGTGTATTAACCTGGTTGAAAAAAAATGCCAAAAGCACAGGGGGATGGTTTGAAGAGACCCCTTCACCAACCCTAGATTTATTAAAATACAGAATAATGAAATAATTTTGTTCTACCTGCAACCTTCATTAAGGCTCTACTGCTAACTTTAAGTCAAAGTGTCCATGGCCAATACTTGCCCTAAGCAAGAGAACTATTTCTTTCTGGATGCATAGCGGGGAAACTACAGGATGTCCCAAGTAATGCACTGCAAAGTGGCCAAAGCTGGTAAGAAACGGCTTGCTCTAGATGGAGGGAAGGGAAGGAGCAGGGAGGGCACACCCTGCCCAGCTGCTGGCCTATGCGTCTGCAAGCTGTCCCTTCGCTGACATCAACAGTAATGCAGTTACAGCCCAGAGCTGACTCACTGATTAGCTTTCTCAAAAAAAGGAAGTAAGGATAGTTAAGTGGGCTTTATTCTTTAAAAGCTGGAACCCACTCACAATAGAACACACTGCCAAACCCTGTAAGAGTTCAGCACCATCTGAACATTAGATCATGCTCCCTCAGAAAGCAGGGGTTTCCTTAAACTTCACTCAATGAGATCCATTAGAAATTCTTTTCCACAAAAAAATAAAAGTCTTTGGACAATTCTAACCATGAAAACTAGTTGCACAAACCTTTTTAAAGCTTGCTCTATAAGATAATGAGGAGGATAGAAAGTAATTTCATAGGAAATTCAAAATCTCAAGGTAAGAAGGCTCAATTTCATCTTTGTTACTGAAGCTTTCTGAATTTTCAGGCCATTAGAATTATAATACACATAGTATACAATTCCAAACACCTGCAGGTCTGTTACTCAGGTCCCCTCCCTGGTGGAAACTGCAGTTAGCAATTCCCCTTAGACTTTTCCAGATATAGTACTAATAAATAGGTACATTCTCCACCACACCCCTTCAAAACAGCTTTGGAGGTTATCAGATAAAGAGCTGACTCACTTTTTTTTTTTTTTTTGCCAAGTTCTACTGTACAGATATTTCATAGCTTACTTAACCAGTGTTCTGGTGAAGGGCATGTGAGGGTTCTACTCTATTGCTATTAGCAATAACAACTACTACGAATACTCTAGTACTAGCATCACTGAATACGTATATGATATTATTCCTAAAAGTGAAAACACAGATCAATTGGCACATAGTGTAGTAAGTACTGCCAGACGACCTACTATAGAAGCTGTATTAATTTAAATACATATCAGCAATGGACACTATTCTTTTTTTATTCCTTCATGCCTTTTCCTTTTGGTTAGTCTGAGAGGTTAAAAATCTGCATGTACTTAAATATTTTCAGTACTTCCTTTCCTGTGGACTGTCTTGTCCACAACACTGTCTTACTTTTCTCTTAACTACTTTGTAAAAATTCTTTTTTAAGAAAATCAAGCCTATACTGCAAATACCACCCCCCGTCCCGCAGTCCTGTTGTCTTTTGAATTGTACATGATGTTTGCTGTCTTGTATAGTTCTGTTAAGTAGCTTCATCTTTCTTGTATGGCTTCTATGTTTTTATATCATTCTCAGAAGAGCTTTACCTACTGCTGTGATCATAAAAACATCAAACAAAAACATCTACATCAAAGTTTCCTCTGAGATAATTTTTTAGGGAAAACCAATAGTGACATTTTTCTCAAGGTAATGGTGAGGAACAAACCACTAAAATGTTGTCATTAACTGGTACACAATAAAATCTACTGCTGACATGATGTGATGCCTTATCAGCAATTGCACCCACCATTGAAACTTGGGGTTGTAATAGATCAAGGGACAGTTTCAAATACATACAGAGAGAAGCTAGGCTAAAATTAGAAGTTAGCAAGTTTCTTTAGACATATGTTTTGACTTTAAAAAAGAAAATGTGTTCTCCAATACTGGTAATTGATAGGGAAAAAAAAGTTTCTTTTCACACTACTGATTCTGATTTCCTCCCAATGCACTTTTTGAGGAAGCCAGTAAGAGTGTGGACTAAAGGGATGGAAAACGTAATCAACTAATAGACAGTCTTTTCTGAATGACACCATATCTCAGAAATAATAAAAGCTCACTTTAATCTCTTCTACAGAAGTTTCACAGAATATATTATAAAGTTCGGCTCACATATCTATCCCTCCTATAAAAATGTCAGCATCTTGAGGAATGATTCTGTTTTTTTATGTAAATTATTTTTTTATTTATAACAGCAGAATGCATTACAATTCTTATTACATATATTGAGCACAATTTTTCATACCTTTGGTTGTATATGTAGTATATTCACACCAATTTGTGGATGATTCTGTTTTTGAGTTTTGTTTCTTTCCATTTACTTTCACAATGCTGCCTGGTACAGGTCTCAATATATAATAAGTGCTGTGTTAATATTTACTAGATAAACTGCCTCTGTTAAATAATCCCACACTTGAAGGTAATAATAATGACACTGATGATGATAAAATGTGGTGTGTGTGTGTGTGTTTTATAGAGGGAGAGTACATTAATATCAGTATTTATTTTCCAGGCTTTTCTCCTTATGACCTATACATACAAAATCCAACATCCACATTTCATTAGTTCCATGATACATATCTTTTTACATTTTAACATCTCTGAAGTAGGGATGTATCTTGCAGTGATTTTTTTCTTTCTCAGTGGTACACATAACAGTACATCTTACAAATTACACAAGACCCAATGAAATATAGTAATACATCTTAATTACAAATACCTATCTAAACCTCTCAGGACCATGAAACTTGATAAATAAGCCCAAACTTAAAGCACCCAGACAAGTTTTGGGATGCAATAGATATACTCAGCCAATGCTGGTTTGCTTTCTCCTTACTATGCTTTTATAAATTGCATTTGCTCCGACAAAGAAAATAGGAAATAATCACTGAGATTCTTCACGCCTCCTATTTTATGTCAAGTGGCAGACTGGATTTTGTACCACATTCCCTAATTCTCAGGAAATCCTTCCAAAACAGCTATAAAGAAACTGAGGCTAGAGACATAACTGGACTTGCCAAAGGTCACACAGTGAGTGGCAAAAATAAGATTCAAACCCAATTCAGAGGAACAAAGTCCAAGACTTGGATTTCTTTTTTTTTTTTTTTTAAATGTTTATTTATTTATTTTTTTTTTTTAGTTTTTCGGCAGACACAACATCTTTGTTTTGTATGTGGTGCTGAGGATCGAACCCTGGCCACACACATGCCAGGCGAGCGCACTACCGCTTGAGCCACATCCCCAGCCCCAGACTTGGATTTCTTTAGTCTCTTCCATTGGCTCTTAGAAATTCAAAGTCAACCTCCAATACTTGACATGAAATGGGACATCAGAACCTATTCCTGTGCCTTTAAATATTACAGAACAGCTAAAGGCTTCTGAAAAGCTTGCTATTAAGCAGAAAAAAAACAAGGACATAAGTAAAGCAGATGTTCTCTGTAGAGTCGAAGGTTTGAGAAGCATTTTGTGTGAAAAAGCAGATGGGGCTTCGTAGTTGGAAATAAATGGGAAAGTATCAAGGAAGAAGAACAAAATATCAAGAAACTATGGTCTGTGTTGTTTTTTCATTACTTTCAAATGGACAAATATTCATCTGTTCTAGTTTTCTATTTATTTTTTTGGTGGGTCCAGTACTCCTTCCTTCTGATGCTATCTTATAATTTCTCATGCACATTTCTACTATAATATTTGCTTATCCTGCTGAATTGTAATTATTTGCACATATGTTTCCATCCCAGGAAGTGAGCTGTGAAAAGCCAGGGACCACCCTCTTCTTTACCTAGTACCAGGGACACAGCTGGTACTCAACAAAACATTGTTGACTAAATAGATGAAACTTTGGAATATGGTAATAAATAGAACAGTTTGAAATGTCATTAAAAATCTAAAGGCTATTCATAAGCCTGGCTCCTTTGTGCACAATGACAGCCTTAAACACAAACATCACAAAATGTACCTGAGCCTGTGTCAAGAATCCTTTTATCATGTTCTCTTCTCCTCACCACCCCAAAAGTTCCCCAGAGCCCACAGTCACACCCTAAGATTAAGTAACCTGACCTTAACTGACCCTTTCTGCTGTAGTGACTTGGCAGAGGGAAGGGGTGAAGATACATGCAAGTTTAGCTACCATCATAGATCCTAGGTCCTTAGGTGTCAGGACAATAACCTCTATTTACTAAGAGATGACTGACTAGAAAATTAAAGACAAAAGACAAATTTGAATAACCCAAAGCCAACAGTTAAATGTACAGCTGGTATTTGCCTCAACCCGCCCTCACTGTATTACATTTCTCAAAATAGCTGGTCTCAGTCAGATCCATAGATAAAGACAGCTGCATCCTGCAGCTGGTAGGCCAAAAATCAGGAACTGTCAACCCCTTTGCAGAGGAAGCAGCACTGTTCTAGCCAAAATAGAAGGCCCAGTACTTCTCTATCTGTTGGGATTGTCCCAGTTGATTATACAGAGCAAAGCCACCCAGACTCCAACACTAAGGCTATTGTAGTACAGAGAAAGAAGCACTCCAAGGGCTCTGTCCCTGAGATGTGGGTCTCCTATGTGGTTCTGGAAAGGACTAAGATTCCCTAGGAACAAAGACTCATTCTACTTCATAGAAGTCAATATGGCAACAAAAGTAAACATTAGGCCTGGGTCTACTAGCTGCTAAATCATAGTTTAGTTTTAATCTACCTAATCTATGGAAGGAGTGAAAAGAACAACAACGTAGATGCTCATCAGATGCCTGATCAACATCAGTCCTTTAAATGGGTCAATCTCTAGTCAAAGCAGACAGCTAAAGTGACACTTTCTATTATGTTTAAATTGCAATGGTTGTTTTTAGTATTATCATTTTTTTAAGTACATGAAAATTTTTTTCTTCCACTTTTCAAATGAAACCATAAAAGCACAGTCACCCCAGCACCATGCCACTAGACATCGCTTTCATATCTCACTTGCCCACATCCCAGTTTCACAAGTCATTACCTCTGTCAATTTTGGTAACCACTCAGTGTGTGAAGGGCATGTCCTTGAATTCCCATTTAAATGGAAAAATCTCAAGAGTCCAAGGAATTGTTCACTCAGGGTCTCTTATGGAGAAGAATCAGTCTCCCTACATCCAAGGGGTTGGGGATGGGACCCAAAAACAAGGGTTTAAAAAAAAAAAAAAAAAAGATTGCATTGCTTAAGCCTATCTGCATTTGCAGAGGCCCTAAATAAAAGTTGGGAGAGGGGGTACATATAAAACTAAACTGAAGGAAATCCTAGAAATTCAGTTGGTTCATGTTGTTTCTTTTTTCTTGACAGCCATTGAGGGAGCAGAACATTATCTCACACACACCTTTGTTTCCCTGCTACAGAAAACATTCCAGCCAGCCTAGGAACACTTGCTCGGCCAGTAAGGAATAAATATTTACACTTAGCTGGGATTTCCAGTTCTGGGGCACTGAACCCAGGCAGCAAGCCTCTGCCTTGACCACCTACTTCAAGCAGTCTTGGAATTGGGAGAACTTCTCCACCCAAAACTCAGTGACCCTCAGTGTTCAGTATTTAAAAGATCCATTATGTGTGGTTGTTGGAGCTAGTTGGGAACATTCTTCCATCTCTCTGGCCTCTGGAGCTGGGAAATAATTGCAACTAATGGTAAACGTCCACTGGCTGCTTACTGTGGCCAAACAACCCTCGTTCCCAAAGCAACCTGCAGTCTATTCACTCATGTTGTTCCCGATTTGTCATGGAGAAACTGAGGTACAGAGGTCAAATTATTTACCCAGAGTCCCCAAAGGGAGTATACCCCCAGGAAAGGAATTTAAACTGGCACACACCTCCATACCTCTGTTCTAATTGGAGCCCATTATTAGGACAGCCAGTATACCCCATCCAGGCCCCCTGGACTTGCTCCCTCAGGAGGTAAGTATGTGTCAACTTCTTCTATTCAACTGCAGGCTCCTTCAACTGCACTGACTTTGACATACTAATCTTTGCATTGCCTGAAATGCCTGGTATAACATAATTTATTACATGATATAGATTTAAAAAATAAAATTACATCATCTCTTTGACTGTTTAGCAGAGGAAAACTTCAACCCAGGCATTAAAGCACTGAAAGAAAATAATTGGCTAGCTAAACTTCTATTTGCAGTTAGCCTTCAAAAACTATGGTGAAATAATGTTATTTATTTATTTAGTGGGCATTTTCTAGATAAAGAGAACAGAGTTTACCTGTGGACACCTACACTGAGAAACAGTCTTTAGGTATATGTATCTCTGTATTAAAAAAAAATGTAATCTCAGGTAAAAGCTAAAGATGTAGGAAGGTGTGAAAGACAACAGAAAAGATCAATACAAGGCAACTCTCCTTAAATCCTGATTGTAGAAGACCATGATCATGACCATGCCTTTGGGTGCCATTAAACATGTAGCATTAAAATTTATGACAGTAAAACCAAAATGCAAGACAAGAATAAATAATATTCAAGTCTTCTAAGATTTGTTGTATTATCTAAAAAATGGTTTTAAAAATATAAATATATTTATATTTCATATTATACATGTTATAATCCCTAGAGTAGTCATTAAAAGTTTTTTTAAGTGTAACAAGCTAATACAGGAGGAAATATGGGATAATAGAAAATATTTGATTTATCCAAAAGAAGACTTAATCCAAAAGAAAGGAGGAAGAGAAAAAAAAGAGAAGAGGGGGTGGGGGGGGATTAAAAAAAAAAGAAAAAAAAGAGGAGAGAAGAGAGAGGACAAATAGGAAATAAATAGTAAGATGGTAGACTTAAAGACAAATATGAGTAATTATATTAAGAAAAATGTAAACCCACTGAAATACTCTTAATTAAATGACAAAAACTGTCAGACTAGATTTAAGAGAACACCTTAAGTATATGGTCATTACAAAAGCCATTCTTTAAATAAACACACACACACACACACACACACAAACACGGTAAAAGGATGGAAAATGAGATAACATACAATTTGCAACACTATATTAGATTTTTGTTTTCTTTTATTTTTCAATAACTTTGGCAAAATCCTTGCAACTTCTATCAGTCCATTACTCCGCTGCTTTTTCCAAATGCTCATTCCCTGAAAGAGAAAATAGGATTCTAGAAGGCTGAGCTTAGGTTAGACTGTTGACCTTGAAAGGAGACAGCCTGAAAAAACACCTCATACCTCAAATTAAGGAAGACAGATCCTCTGGATGTGTTCATTTTAAAATGGTTCATAGGACACCATAGTTAATAATGGACCAGCTGTTCTGGAGAGAGATAACTAAAAGTCACAACAGGGCTAATTCCTTGGGTGGAATATAACATAGGTGCTCTCAGGTTCAATGATAGAAAAAAACATTAACCACTGAAAACAAAAACAGTCATTTTTATACACTAAGAGTCCACTGAATTCTTGGAGCAAAGTCCCCAATGCTCAGCAATATCACAAAACACAGGGAGTACAAAAACAGCACACTACAGGGTCACAGCCACATCAATGTTTATAGCAGCACAATTCACAGTAGCTAAACTGTGGAACCAACCTAGATGCCCTTCAGTAAATAAGTGGATAAAAAAAATGTGGCACATATACACATGGAATATTACTCAGCAATAAAAGAGAATAAAATCATGGCATTTGCAGGTAAATGGATAAAGCTGGAGAAGATAATGCTAAGTGAAGTTAGCCAATCCCCCAAAAAACAAATGCCTTATGTTTTCTCTGATATAAGGAGGCTGATTCATAGTGGGATAGGGAGGGGGAGCATGGGAGGAATAGACGAACTTTAGATAGGGCAAAGGGGTGGAAGGGGAAGGGCAGGGACAGAGGGTTAGCAAGGATGGTGGAATGTGATGGACATCATAATCCAAAGTACATATATGAAGACACGAATTGGTGTGAACATACTTTATATACAACAAGAGATAAGAAACATTGTGCTGTATATGTGTAACAAGAATTGTAATGTATTCTACTGTCATTTATTTTTTAAAAAATCAATTAATTTTTTTTTTTTAGTTCATCTTAATCAGTATGGAGGAATTAAAAGACTAGGAATGGTGTTACCATGTGATCTAGCTATACCACTCCTTGGTATTTATTCTAAAGAATTAAAGACAGCCTACTAAAGTGACACATGCATACCTATGTTTATAGCAGCACAATTCACTACAGCCCATCTATACACCAGCCTAGGTATCCATCAGTGATTGATTGGTGCTATGGGTTTAGATGTGGTGTTCCCCAAAAGTTCATGGTAAGACAATGCAAGAAGTTCAGAGGAGAAATGATTAGGTTGTAAGAGTCTTAACTTAGTGAGTGAATTCATCTCCCCATAGGGATTAATTGGGCGGTAACTAAAGTGGTAGAGTGTGGCTGGAGGAGGTGGGAATCAGATGTGGGTTGGGGTATACATTTGTATCTGTATAGTGCACTCACTCTCTCTCTCTGCTTTCTGATCACGGTGTGAGCTGCTTCCCTCCACCATACTCTTCTGCCATGATGATCTGCCTCACCTCAAGCCCCATAAAATTATAGAATATTCAGATAAATGGATGGAGTTGGAGAATATCATGCTAAGTGAATTAAGCCAATCCTCAAAAACCAAAGGGCAAATATTCTCTCTGATATGTGGATGTTGATCCATAATGAGGATGAGGGGGGCATAGGAGGAATGGAGGAACTTTAGATAGGGCAAAGGGGAGGGAAGAAAAAGGAGGGTGTATAGGGGTAGGAAAGCTGGTGGAATGAGATGGACACCATTATCCTAAGTACATGTATGAAGACACAAATCATGTGATTACTTTGTGTACAACCAGAGATATGAAAAACTGTGCTCTATATGTGTACTATGAATTGAAATGCATTCTGCTGTCATGTATAACAAATTAGAATAAATAAATTTTTAAAAAAATGAAAAAACATTCATCTTAAGATGCAAAGACTAAATCTAAATTACCCCCCGCCTTCTGACTCTCGTTTGACTTAGCAAATTTCAAGAGATTAAACTATGAATAGACAGTTTCATACTGTGCAATTAAAAAGAACTGACAGTGAAAAATCCATGCCTATTGGTTATTAAAATTAGAGTAAGACCTGGATCCAGGATGTTGCTAAACAGTGATGTACACTGTTATTGAAACATGGAACAAGAAACTTAGTATTGCTGTCTCAAGAACCATCCCCACGGGATTCCACCTCTTGGGTCCCCTTCTTCCTCCAGGAGAAGTCTTTTCTGCTGTCCTTTAATAAACTTCTAATTTCTACTCTGAAAAAAAAAAAAAAAAAAAGAACCATCCCCACACACAGGCTATAGCAGAACCAAACATAAAGCTGCAGAATGCTTGTATACCACTGTTTCTCAAAATGTAAATAACAAAAAACAGATACTATTAAGATCTTTTAGTATTATAGGGGAGATAGAAGGAAGGAAAGAATCAAGGTGAATAAGAGTTTGGCATTTGGGAAAAGAAGAAGAATGAATTAGAAAACAAAGCACCCTTTTCCCAAATGCCAAACTCATTCACCTTGATTCTTTCCTTCCTTCTATCTCCCCTATAATACAAAAAGATCTTAATTCTTCTTCATTTCCTATTATTTTTATGCTGTGAATTAATCTCTTTGATATATGGTCTCCTCTTATTCTTTTGCTCTGGGCCCAGCAGGGGCTTGAGTCAATCAATCACATTATCTTTCTTGTAGGCATCATCAAAAAGATCTGCTGATATAGTCTCAAGAATCTAAATCTTTTTTCAAGTCTGCTGTTGTCTTACCAGTCCTTCCCTTAAAATCAAGAATCTAAGAAAGCACAATACAGCTTTGCCTTTGCACTCCCTTTATTCAAACTGCAAGCATTATATTTAATTGAAGGGTAAATCTCTCCTCTGCTTTTACCCAAAATCCAGTTACTTAAAGGCTAGTTTTAGGAGCAGGTCATAATTATTGAAATTGTTTCTCAGAAATTCATAAGACATTGGTGTGTGACTTCCAATGTTTATACTTGGTCTATTAGTAAATATTATTTTTCCTGAAATTCCACATTTTCAAAAAGTTAAAAATATACCAGGAGCTTTAAAGACCACCTTCAAAGTCAATTAGCTCCTATAAATTTTTATCCAAACAGTTGCCTGGCTAAAAAATCCCACCTGATGTGTGTTTATTTTAGCAGTGAAGGAATACTAACACTGTTGGTATAAATAGATAAAAGAAGGCTTTTTGGTCTTTTTAGGTATATAAAATTGAGTCCTTTGATATACAAAATTTGGTGCAGAATGATAGTGAACTGAGTTGTGGGGAAAAAAAAACCTCTCCCTAGCTCTGAAGTAAGGAGTCTGATCACTGGCATAACACAGGAAGATGGCCTTCTGAATCTCAAGTGGGTTTTATCAAGCCTTAGTGGTTAGCATTTTCTTTATTTTAGAAATATATTCCAGAAGTTTAATTGAAGTCTGTGAGAAATATGATCCAATACCCAATTCTGTACTAATTTCATGGCCTTTCAGGGCAACATAATTAAAGAAGGGCTAAGTCAAATGATTTGCATCATGTTTGGAATGGCCTTTTGTAGAACAACTAAAATAAGCCAGACATTTTATGTTTTATTTCTAGTATTAATAAATCTTATAAAATAGGTTTACAAATGCAAATAATGATAAAACAGACAAACAAAAAAAGCTGATGTAACTTAACCTTAATCACCCACCTAGTCAGTGTCTTTTCAATGCAAAGCCAGGGCTCATTAGTACAAATAAATCACACTCCCAGATCCCCCCACCCTCAGTTTCCATCTGATCTGCAGGAATGAACAACCAAGGAGGAGAACCGGTTCTGTTCTCACTGCTACTAGCACAACCTGCATCCTCAAGACTTAAAAGCAAGCCTCCCTCACCACCACCACCACCACACACACACACACACACACGTCTGGAGGAAGGGAGAGGACAGGGAAAAGAGGTTTTCTTCTTGGGTGTGTTCAAAGTATGTGATGCAAAATGAGACTGTAGATTAGGTGATGGAGTAGATCTGACCAGCGCAGCTTGATGTGGAACCAATCCCAAAGACAATGATTATCAACTTGACTGCCACCTTGGAATCACTGAGCTTTCAAAAGTATTGATTCAAAATCTTCTTCTTAGAGATTCTGATTTGACTGACCTGCGGTGGGATCCAAGCATGAGAACTATTTAAAAAGTCCCTAGATGATACGTGGATGACCATTGAGAGCCGTTGGTCTGGAAGACCAGGGTATGGATGTGCTCCTAAACAGCTAACATCAGCTCTTTTCCCCTGTCACTTGTACCTAGCGCAATGTGAGGAAAAGAGGAGTGGCAGAGACACAACCAGGGCCACATTACCTGAGTGGTGTCCTCCATCAGCCCGCGAATCTTTTCCACGACATCGTTGCGACGGTGCTGGCGCAGGGCACTAATTAACTGGGCGAGGCTGGCCTCAGGGCCCCGGATGGTCCAGTGCTGCAGAGCCGCGTAGGCCCGCTCGTGGTCCGCTGTGTATCCGTTGGAGAAAGCGGCCACCTCCCTCTCGCTGGCATTGCACAGAAACTGATAGATATCCTTCCACTGGCTCCCCACTTGGGCTGCGACAAGCTTCAGGATGTCAATACCTACACCAGGAACAAAATAAAATTTAAAAAACAAATTCAGAACAGGTATGCATTATAAGGAGCAGGCTTTCCTGTTGCTCTGTGTCAAAGGAATTTGCCGCCTTCCCCAGGTACCTGGCAGATGCAGTCCAATTTGGGAACTAGGCTGATACCCTCACATGAAATTTCATATCCTGGGTTGGGGATGTAGCTCAATGTTAGAGGACTTCTCTATCACACACAAGGCCCTGGGCTCAATCCCCAGTAGCTCAGAAATAAATAAAGCAAACCCCAACCAGTGCATTGATTTAAAAACATTCACTTCTGGAATGTGAAACCAGAAGAAGGTTTGATCTTGTAAGTATAAAACATCAGCCCCAGAAGATGTTCTAAAAGCCAAACCCAGTTAAGGTAATCAGAGTGAGTCCTTTGTTACTACTAAATACAACCTTAACCAAATAAATTAGAGGTTCCACACTATAAAAGTGGTGACTTCATGAAATTTAGAAAAACTATAAGCTACAAATTTAAGACGACTACTACTACTGTGGACAGGTAGGGGAATACTGTGCTATTATTATTACCCGGCCTTGTTGAGACAAAGAATGTGCAGATTTAAGTCAACTGGCAATGTACACAACTGTTTCAGCCCAATAGACGTGGTTCCAGACTCTACTTCTATGCTCAACAATCAATGTTCTGGTCTATTCAGTCTTCTTCTAAGTTGACTTGCATAGCTATTATAAAGATAACAGCCAAAATGACATCATCATCATCACCACCATTATCTTCCAGGTATTAAGACCAGGCATTAGTTCACTGAACATGTTTATAAGGTATTAATATCCTGATTGTACAAGTAAGCAGAAAAAATACAGCAAGAAATGTCAGGCTACTGGACCAATATCACAAAATTAGGTGGATTGGGTACTTAATCCAACTCACAAGGTTGGTAATCTGAACTGCTATAGATGTAACTACTATTAAAAGTGTTAATACATGCTACCTTCCAAGAGGGAGCATATGCCTTTGACCAAACTACCCAGGCTGGTTTTTGTTTTTGTTTGTGTTGTTATTGTTTTGCCAAGTATCTTCCCCCCAATATTTTAATATATATTAGTCCCCCCTTATCCATAGAATACAATGGATACCTGAAACCACAAACAATACCTAATCTTATAGTTCAATGACTCTTTCATCTTCATTGGGCACTTAACATGCATTGTGACTGCACCTTTTACTGTTTGAGCCAAAAACAACAACAACAAAAACTAGCATTAAATTTCTTTTGTCTTCTTCACAATTTTACAGGTGAAAGATTCATTCTTATTGTCAATCTTAGCAAACCCAGCATTATGATTTTCTTTCTTTCCTTATTAAGCAGAGAAACTTCACCTCTTCGCTTGCTTGTGCAACTGATACAGGAGGATTGTGAGTTCAGAGTCAGGCTCAGCAATGGCAAGGTGCTAAGCAACTCAGTGAGACCCTGTCTCTAAATAAAATACAAAATAGGGCTAGGGATGTGGCTCAGTGGTCGAGTGCTCATGAGTTCAATCCCAGTTATCCCCCGCCCAAAAAAAAAAAAAAAAAACTGGGCAAAAGAAAGCACTTAGGGCTTCTCTTGCTTCTGTGAATTGCCAGTATCACTATGAAAAGCAAAACGGTGGACAGGTAGGGGACTACTGTGCTATTATTATTATGGATCATCACACTTGTAAACTCTTTAATAAAGAATCAGTCTGTGGTCCTCAAATCTGATGAATACAGAGTGAAATGCCAAAATCACATCTCCAGATCCCTAATGATAATCTCACCTTCTATCAGGTGAGATTCTCCACAAGTAGCTTACTTTGGTGTCTCCTGCTTTATGGCATCTTCTCTCTACAATTACAAGTTGGCTTTGCCTGTTTTACACAGAGTATTCTCATGTAAAGGGTCTGGTATTTTTACGTCAATAGGCGAGTGAGTCCTCCAAATCCATATCATGACTTTGAATGTGGCTCTGTTCACATTCCCCAATACTAGAATTGTTATTATTAACAATGTCTTAAAAATGTTCGTCACCTAGTAAAAAAAAAGGGGGGGTGGTCAAGTTTCAAGTGAAGTTTAGGAAAGAGAGGAAAACAAATAGGTACTTATTACCATAATGATTGATTGGATTTTTCAATTAACAAGCAGTTGGGAGGGAATATTTTTTGCTCCCAACACTTGTTGAGGAAAATATTTCTAAAATGAGCTATCAATTTTTGCCTGAGAAAATAACAATAATAATTACAGAAAATTTTCTGAAAATGGAGGATTTGCTGTTTCCTCCATATAAGTCTTTACTATACCACACAATTCTATTATGTAGATGATTTGGAAGACCGTCTACATACACATCCAAAATCAATTCTCTGAAAATTGTTTTCAAAAACTAAGTTCCTAGTAGAAGGCTGCTTTCTCCTTAACTATAAACGTAGAATGCCACAAAACATAAAAACTTCAAAAAAATATAGAAGGCCACAAATCAAGACATAACTGTACTTTTAATACTGTTCTCCCTACTTGATCCAGTTGCTTTTTAGTTTCAATGTTCAGTCAGATACAGAGCTTTTGATTTCAAACAAATAGACTCCTCAAAAAACCAAGTTCTATTTAAAACACTGCAGGTAACTGTAAGAAATAAGCCAGCTCTTTGTGGTTAATGTGGTAGATTCTTCCCAACGCCAAAAGGCTTGTTAGTCCCTGAATCTAATTTAGGTCAATTTGACTAAGACCCACAGTGTCTTACATGAAAACATGACTGCATTTTCTTATAAGAAGGACCTTTGCTTAAATCTTCATAACACTGATGACAGTGTGGCTTTGGGCAAACCACTAACTGTCACGTCCATTTCCTCATTGTACAATGGAGATACTCACTGTGGTCACTGGGAATGAGCTGATTAACATTTTCTATGCAGTTGATTTATTTTGGGAAGTACCCCCATGATTACAAATGCTGCATATATACTGAGCACTAAAACTTAAGGCTCAATGTATTTCAGATGCAAATACACAGCCTTTATAGAGTAATTATAGAGTTTAAAAAGCTTAACAACCATTCCTTTTCCAAAACCCCGTATTTATACTTTTAAAAAAAAAAGTCACAAGGAAAAACACAAAAGAATGGATACAATGAGATTTTCCTTCAAATTAAACAGACCAGAAAGCTGAATTTAAAGATTTCATCTTGTTTTCTTACTCAAGTGGATCTCCCTACTATGGGAGTATCCTAGGGCAGCCATGTTTCTCACTACTGTCCTCTCCCACTTGAGAGTTGAGAAATCTAAGAGTAGGCAACTGCTCCCTTAGGAGATACCAGACTTTCAGCTTAATACATTATCACAAAACCCCAGTGGGGAGAAAAGCCTGAACAGTTGAACTAGCCCCTGAGTTGGCTGTACCTTGTCCTTACCCCATCATGAAAAGTAAGACCAGTGGACTATTTCAAGAGTATTTATTGAGCTGCCCCTGTGTGTTAGGCTGTGTTTGCACAACTGATAACCCTTATGTAATCAGAAGGCAGAAGAAGTCATCACCAAGAAAATGAAGCAACATCAAGGAAACACAAGTTTGTCAGCTGTGAAAGTGTTCTTTTTTTTTAATAGTTTTAGGTTAAAAAGTAACAATAAAATTATGGAGAAAAGAAATACTGTAATTAACCAAATTGAGACAGTTACCTCTTGGCAGGGGGTTGGGGAGGGAAAGAAATGCACACAGAAGGGATCTCAAAGATATTCATACAGTTCTATATCCTAAGCTAGATGGATGTAGAAAAATGGGTCTTCTTATTTTACTACTATATTCAAAAGTTTATTTATTATTCCTCTTAAAACTATCTAAACATTTATATACATAAACTCATGTATGATCACCTTCCATATCCACAAGTTTCATGCCTGCAGATTCAAATAACTGCAGATCAAAAGTATTTTTTCAATCACATCTGTCTGAATATGTACAAACTTTTTTTGGCCATTATTTTCCAAACAATACAATATAATAACTAATTACAAAATATTTGCATCAAATGAGGTATTATAAGCAATCTAGAAATGATTTAAAATATATCAGAGGAGGTATATATATTGAATTACTATGTTACTGTCAAGTACTATGCCATTTTATATAAGGGACTCGAGCATCCTTGGATTTTGATATCCCTATGGGGGTCCTGGGACCAATCCCCCATGCACATGAGGAACAACCATATATTTAAGATGTATGTGTGTGTGTGTGTGTGTGTGTGCAAGTGCTTTATAAACATATACTTTTAAGCAATTCACCTTATCAGTAAAAAATATCACGTAGATGTTGGTGACTAGTACAAAGTCATACAGCCAGTTAGGGGTGCTTCTGTTGTCATTAACGGAAGTGACCCAGTAGAGGAGCATAGTACTCACAGGAATTAATGCTCCCTTAGCCTGGTTATCTGGTTTAGACATGAACGTGCTCCAGGCTAGCCATGGTGTCTACGCTCCCTCCTGGTCTATTATTACTGACCAAGCAGACTTAGGGCTGTTTTCTCTAGGACTAGCAAATTTATTCCTCTTCACTAAAATTCTGATACCCTATTAAAAAAGGGGTGGGGGTTGTGCTCTATATGTGTAATAAAAATTGTCATGCATTCCACTATCATATATAAATTTTTAAAAAAGCGTGGGGGAAAGTTCAAAAAACTTTTTCTGCAATGACAACAGTAAATATTTGAGGCTTTGAGAACCCTACACTCTGTTGTGTCTTCTCCACCCCCCTGCTGTAACATGAAAGCAGCCACACACCCTATTATAGCATGGAGCATGAAAGACCATGCATACAAATGTGCGTGGCTGGGTTCTAACACAATTTGATTTTCAAAAACATGTAGACAGATGGATATGGCCCACAGGCTATAGTTAACCAACCCCTGCAATTCGTAATATAAAGACCACAGCCAGATTGTCAAATAGCATAAGCATTTAGAAAAATATTTTGTTAAATACACACACACACACACTGAAAGCTCCTATCACAATTATTAATTTATATGTGAAGTGACAGGAAGTGAAATGAAGACCACTTCTCTGCTAGACAGGTGCTCTGGTCATCTGTCCCATCAGAGTTCTCAAGAGTTTTCATTAAGAATGGAGACAGTCCCGATGTGCTGAATTGGTCTAAATTGTTTAATTGTATGAATGTTTAGCCTCCATTTTCTTACACTGAAAAGTAACAAAATTCTCCACCACTGAAGGGCTGATAGGGCATGCAGCCCAGCATTGCTTTTTCCCATAGTGCCAGGTCCTAGAGTTGTGACTGAAATTTCTGAAGAAGTCATCAAAGGAGCCAGGCCCTATAAACCAGAGGCGGTATATGCCAGAAACTGAGAAGGTAGGTGGCCTTGGCTCCTGGGGAAAGGATGAGAACTGTAGTGGAAAGATCATGAACTTGACCATTACAAGATTCAATTTCAAACTCCAACTCCATAATTTGTTAGTTGGGTGACCTTGAGCAAATGATAACCTCTAAGATTTCAATGTCCATGTAAGTAAAATGGAAATACTACCTTTTGTCTGGCATGATGGATACGATTATGTATGTGATCAGGTATTAAAAATGCCTGTCACGGTGCCTCAGTATACTATGGCCTCCTTCCTTTGCCCCCTCTGTTTCTGCATAGATAAGAATCATAGGGAGGGGCTGCACCTAAAAGGTGGGAGGAGTTCTGCATAGACATTGGGATCATAGGTGCTAACCAAGAACCATAGCACCAGGCTCCCGGCTTCCTGTGCTGCATGGACCCCTCACTAGTGTATGCCAGGAGAGGCAGCCTCTCTGAACTCACCCACTAGAAGTCCAATGTGGATGGAAAAGTACTGCTGCCACCACCTCTGCTGCACACAGGGAATCACAACAGGATCAGTGGGCTGACACTGACTTGATCCACAGCAAGAGAGTGCAAGAATAGAGGCACACAGTAATAAATGATTATTGCAGAAGAAATGGCATTTTCCAGTGCATTATAAAACCTTGAATTAGACATAATCTGGGTGACAATGCTAATTCAAGGATCACTTCTTAAAAGCTCAATGTCAGCTCCAGTATGCAAAAATGCTTCCTTCTCTTTTTATAAAATTCTGAATAGATGTTAATAATTAGAAGAGGTGCTAAAGTCCTTTCCCTTTTGGAGATAAATATCTGAAATGAGCGCCTTTAGTAAGACCCATACTAAAGCCTTCTTTGGAAGAGGTATAAAAGACAGCAATTATGGAGCCAGAGGAGACAAAGGCTCTCTGTTATCACAGCACCCTAGATTTCATGGCCTGTAACCAGGCTTCACACAGAATGGGTGCATCCAAGGGCTGAATATGGTTATAAACTTTTTGATGGTAACAAAGTCATCAGTTAAAAAGGATTCAAGTATCTCTCATACTCGTTAAATGTGATGTCAGTTTTCCTTCTAGAAAAAGAGGCAAAAGTAATGAGGCAAAAGATAATATAATGAGGCAATTAACATGAAACCTCCTCCCAGGACAGATGACTCCACAGTTACCCCATGCTGGTTTCTCAACACACACACAACAGTCTCCTGAGAGCTACATGTGAATAACAGTAGACATAAGCTCAAGACAGCATCCCTCCCAACACTACCCCGATCCTTGAAAGATGTGCTTATGATAGGCATGTGCTGTGTCTATGGCTTGCAAACTGCAGATCCAAGGGCAAGAATGGACACAAGACATACAATGTATGTACAGATCAACATATGTCAGGTTCAGACACTGGAATGAAAACCTGGCTTCCACATTCCCGGATCCACATTCTATGCTGTACAATGGTCCTGTCTTCAGAGATGCCTTTCTAATCCTCTGTTCCCCAAGTCTCATATCTGCTTTGAATACCATTATCTCAGCACCCACCACAGCCTAGCATATATTTGGAAAGACAACCAATGCATTCAAATGAATGAAGAAATGTGAGTGGAACCTGGGCGTCCTGGAACCCAGTTCTGGCACAAGAATCTCTCCTTTACCCATCCCTCTTCCAACTGAGGGAAGGCTACCACTTGCCCTTCAGAGGCCAGAGCTCATAGTGGAAAGGCCTTGCAGACTGACCCACTGCAGTTCTTTCTTTCTGCTGAGATCAGTAGTGTAGGCCATTTCTGCCTGCCCTGACAACAAACTAAGTACTCCTAAAAGCCACCAACCCATGTGTTTCATAGAAACAGTACATCACTGAGGGTTAAGGAGTGGCACGTCAATGGGGAAAACCCCAGTGCATTTATTACAAAGAAACTGCTTCTTCAGCACTGAGAATTTAGTAGGCCCCAGGTTAAAAATATTCTCTCACTAATTGAGGCACAAAGATTGAACAAACAATTTGGATTTTTTTAAAAAACCTGAAAATGATTTCTGAATTAATCGCTATCTTACTGAAGTTTTAATAGACAATAATTATAAACTCAGGTGAATCTTAGGAGCTACAAAAAAAAAAAAAAAAAAAAAAAAAAAAACACTGTGCAAAGATCTCTTCATGTTAATGGGTAGAATATTTTTTAATGACAAACTATCAAAACAGTAGAGAATTTTCCAAATGGAAAGTATCCCTAATGCTACAAGGAAAACTAATAATATTTTATCTCATTCCACAGGAAACAAAACAAAACAAAAAATGCTTTCTTCTTATTTTGTCTTAGTTATTTGAAGTCCCATTTATCTAAAGCTTTTGTTTTATTTATTCAACAAAATTTTATTGAGTATATATTTTGTTCTAGGCACTGGGGAGACAGCAATGAATGAATGCAAAGCAACACACACACACATACACACACACATAATCCTTTTCTTGTGTAGACCATGTTCTATGGGAAAATATGGAAAGAATAAACAAATAATAAAATACCGAGTACGTTAATGAGGAGTGCTAAAAGGAGGAAAATTAAGCAGGATGTTGTGGAGCAGTCGCCTCATGGAGGGACATCTGAGTCAAGACTGAATGGAGCAAGCTGTGCTGATATCTGGGGCAGGGAGTTCCAGGCAGAGGGAACAGAATATGCAAAGTGATGGTGGGTAGGAGCAGGGAAGGAAAGGTGTTGGCATGTGCAAAGAGAGCTGATTGGCTGCAGCAAGGGAGTAAGGGAGAGGGAGTGGTGAGAGTCACAAGGTGAGAAAATTGGAAAGAGGGCAGATCTGGAATTGGAATGAGGCCTTTTGGCTGTTACTCTGCATCCAATAAAGTCACTGGAGGTTTAAGAGAAACATGACACTATCTGACTGAAACTTGAACAGTATCATTCTGGCTATTGTGTCAAGAATAAACTGAAGGGGTACAGACAGAGATGGAGCAACCAGGTAAAGGGCACAGCAACGATCCAGAAGGGAGTGAGAGTGATTTGGGCCCAAGTGGTGGCTGTGCAAGTAATTTGAAGTGGTCAACTTCTGCATATATTTTTTAAAGTAGAAGTGATGAGATTTGCTAATGCATCAAATATGGGGTCAGAAAGAAAGAAGAATCAAGGATGACCAAGGTTTCAGATGGAGTACATGGGAGAATGGAGGACCACTTTCCATGATGGTAATGGATATGCATGTATGGTTTGGAATTCAGCGTTATCCATCTTAAGCATAAGCATAATAGACATCTGTCAAGCAGACAGAAGGATATTTCCATCTTCATTTCAGGTACAAGGTCCAGGCTGGATAGATGTGCCTGGGAATTTCCAGTGGACAGGTGGTATTTAAAGCCATGAATTACCAAAGGGGGGAGTATTTGATGGAAAAGAGGTGCAAGCATGGAGCTTTAGGGCTCCACTGTTTAGAGGTCAGGAAGATGAGGAGGAATCAGCCAAGGAGACAGGGAAGGAACAGCCAGACACAGGAGGAGAACGGGGAGTGTGTCGTGTTTTGAAGGCCAAGAAAAGAAAGCTGCCACAGGCCAAGTAGAGGAAAACTGAGAATAGAACAGTGAACTTAGAATTGTGTTGTCAGACTACATGGAAAAGAGAAACGATTGTGGCTAAAATATGGCCATATTTCACTAATGCTAATACATCTGAATGCATATTTTAACAAATGCCTTTCCATAGCTTGGTTGCAGTAACCCCCACCCATCAGTGGTATATATATAATATATCTCCCAATCAACTGTGTCACAGATTTGAAGAAGTATAGTAAGAGTTATTATTTTTTTTTAATTTATAAACTTAAACCCACCAATCTGTTAAAATTTGATGAATCATCAACCCAACACACTGAGTTCTATACATCCGCTGCAGCGTTAGCCACAAACTTGTGAAGAACGATCGACACAATTTCAGAAATTCTTCCTCCTCTGCAAAATATGCTTATATAATACTTGACCAGGTTGATTCAAGGACACACTTTTAGGGATTTTTTTTTTTTCTATTTGTATCTGAGCACTATGTGCTAGAAATGCTGATTCGTTTTTCACTAAAACAGTTTTAAATTAAAAAACTGTTTAAGGAGCTGTAGGAAAAAAATAGGAAATATGAAGTTAAAGAGTAAAAACACCTTTCCCCTAAAGCCAAGAGGAAGAAGTGGTGGCTCTGGAACGACAGCTGCTTCTAACTCCCAAGGACACAGGCCACATCTCCAGCTACTCTGCACAGGAAATAATGATTTTGAGGCCTTTCTCCTGTCACAGTTCTGTGTGCCTTATAATTCTCAAACTCTCTAGGAGTTTAAACAGGAAGGTGCTGTCTGATGGAAATGGCACTGTTGGAAGCAAACTTGGAAAAGGCAGTGGGGTGGGGGTCTGGGGTGGAGAGCAGCCCAGCCATCCCCACCCTATAAAACAACTGCAGCAGACAGCAGCCCTGCGGCAGGAGGGCCTGCACACAGCAGCCTCTGAGACTGCTATGTCTCAGAAATGATCTGCTCCCTTTGCCCAACTTCCTGGTGTTTACACTTCAAGTGTACTTCCCATAGGAAATGTGGGCTGACAGGATGACTGTCTGGAATTTTTAGTCAAGGAGTCTCTGGCAGAGGAGGAAGGGCTGGGGCTGCTGCTGCTGATTGCTTGCTGCTGCTGTCTGGTGCTGAGAAAACCACCAAGCTACAGTGATGTGAGTTCCGATCAGCACGACTCCATCACCTCTGACTTACTGCAAATAGGCTTTACTTTTTAAAACCTCTCAGCTTAAAATTTTTCCATGCCAAGCGATTTATGAAAAAGTAGAAAATCAGAGCAGCTTCTACAGAGGAAAGCTCATTGTGGATGACAGTTTTCTAAGTGGTTTATTTCAGAACACGCTGGGCAAACTAGGTTTTGCTAAGGGAAATAAAATTTTTCTTGGTTTGAGCATGGTTTAAAAAAAAAAAACACACACACACACACAGCAGGGTGGAGATGTAGCTAAAGGGGTAGTGTGCTTACGTGTGGCCCTGAGTAGTTTGATCCCTGGCACCAAAATAAATAAATAAATAAATAAATAAATAAATAAATAAATAAATAAATAAATAAATAAATAAATAGAAAAGCCTAGCATCAAGTAATTGATGGAAAATCCAAATTCTTATGATCAAGCAGCAGCGTCTGGAGTCAGACTGAAACTTGAGTTTAAAACCAGGCACTGTCAATTCTTGCCAAGAGACCTTGGGCAAGTTACTCTGTACCTCATTTTCCCCATCTGTCAATTGGGGACAGTTGTGGCCTTCCATAAAGTTATATAAATTAAGTCACTATTTATAAAATACTGACAACAGGACATGGCACTCAGTAAGCATGATATAAGTTTTCATTAAAGTAGACAGTGGAAACTTGACTGGTAGGCGAAACCGTTCTTTTAAGGCTAAAATATGTAAAATATTATATAATTCATTTTAGTAGTCTCAGTTTTTCATCTTTGCACTCACAAATCACCTCACGGTCTTACCTATGTGGGTAGTAGCAAACATCCTAACTTCACTTTACACAAAATTCAAGTGGAAAGGTACTAATTTAATATCCAGTTCATTTCTAAAAACTGCATATGGTGGTTTAAATAATTCAGATTAAATGTTTCCTCCAGCCCTTTCTAAAACCTAGTTCAAGACTTGATTTATATTATTCAAATATATTCACGGCACAGGTTCCAGTTGTTTAACACTTGTCACCTAACAACTACAAATCCTGGGAAATATTTATACAAGAAACAAACACAATTCCACTCCCACAGTTGTTCTGCATGACAAATCAGCTCTACAGCTGGATTGGATCTTACCGCTTACCCTGGAAAAGAGGAAGGCAGCTAAGGAGCTGTACATCTATCTAAGAGACACATTTCTTTAACAACACCTAATAAGACCAGTTCTCCCACAATGAACCAATCCTATAGGAGAAATGGCACTTGGGGAAGAAAGGAAACTTTTTCTAATCCTGTTGTTGAGATTCATAAGGACCTAGAACCGAGAATGAAGTTGTTATTGAAAAAAAGCTATTTCTCCTTGCTTGCTATACAAAGTGGGGTGACGTTATGTTTTGCTTTGCTTGAGCAGTGAATTGTGGATAGAGGACGGGATGGAAGAAATAACGAATATTATCACCAAAAACTCAAGACATAAAACATAGCTCAATTCAATAACAATGTCTGAGCTTTTAAAATAAGTGCACTAAGCAAATTAAGTCCTGGTTCTTAAGAAGTATTTTTCCTCTAACAACAGTTTCACATACTGATTGGGGCATGAAAGTCATGCAGATAAAAGGTTGGACCAGCAAGCCAACTGGTTTTGAAACTCTTTTGAGTTTCAATCTTGACATATAAAAGAGATTTGGTTGTGGATTCTTTTTAACTTCATGTTTCAGGATCTGCATCACTGAAGGATTTTACAATGGAAGGAGATATTAGAGATAGTTGAACCAAAGGCTTTATGATACAGGTGACCAAAACCAAGCCCCACAAGGACCTTCCCTTTGCTTCCCTCCGGCACCCAGTGTTGCCCAACTCCACACATCTCCTCAGTGCATTTCTATTTTCACCTGTTGGTGGAGTGGCCTCTTCTCCACCATCACCCCAGCAGGTGCTCTTCCCACAGCAAGTGCCAGCAATGTGAACAAAGGTCCTTCCTCCCACCCTGAGTGATCAGAATCACACTATCTAGGTAATAACTCTGACTTTCTTTTCCAGTTTCTTTTATACTAGATGCAATCAGACTTGATGGCATTTTACTGCCAGTTTCTAGTGCAGATGTTTCTCTGCAGCTATTTCTCATGGCTTGTACGACTTGTTAAATTTGGCCCTTACTGCATTTCTACGTGGGTTGAAAATCTTGGGCCTCTCTGTCCTGACATCACCTCTCTGTGAATGCTCCAATATGGTTCATCCCAATGTCCTTCTTGTCGGGGGGACAGAAGGAAAGCCAGGCTAGCAGTTTTACCAACATTGCATATGATCTCATTCAATCTGCATGAGCAGCCCTGAGAGAGGAGTCATGTCCACGCAGCAGATGAGCAAACCAAGGACAGTCCTAGCTGCTGGGCACAGTTATATGGTTAGTGCTGACACTCCATACCCAGCTCAATCTGACTCATTGGTTCTCTTTTTTCATTGCACCATACTGCCTCCCAGGACTAAGAGTCATCAATCCCATCTTTTAGGGAAATTTACCCATGAACTTCATCCCCAGCCCTTTTTTCATTTTCCACTTTGAGACATAGTATCACTAAGATACTTAGAGTCTCACGAAGTTGCTGAGGCTGACCTTGACCTTGTGATCCTCCGCCTTCAGCCCGCTGAGCCACTGGAATTACAGGCGTGTGCCACTACAACCAGCAATATAAATATTTTTAATGTGTTTCCCTGCTAGCTCCCATTCCCCACTATGGAATGACAGAACTAGTTCCCATTCCCCACCATGGAATTACAGAAAGGGAGACAAAAAGAAATGAAGCAAATGCACATTGCAACAGTACATTTGTGTTGGTCTAGATTCCAACTCTCTGTCCACACACCCCAACACCTTCTCCAAAAGCGGGAGGGATAGGAGTGAGAAGCAATGGAACACACTAATTACCAGCTCATGTCCAAGACTGAATGCCTAAGTGCCTGCCCAGGCTGACCATGGTCATGTGGTGTGACTTTAGTCAAGTTACTCAACTGTTCTGTGCCTCTGTTCCTGATAGGTAAAACAGTCATGAGTCTCACATCATAAAGTTATTCTATTAACAAAATGGGAAAATAAATATAAATTCCATAGAACAGTGCCTGACATATATAAGTTTGAATTATTATTTCTCTCCCTCCTTACAAATCAATGCCTCAACAATGAAGTTCCTCTAAAGAAAGTTTCTTATAGATGTATCTTGGACAAGGAAAATTTCAAGGAAAGTTGAGAGAATGTCAAGAGCAGCCAGAAGCTGCTTGAACCTCTGGGGGATAGGCTCACAGACTGCAGGGAAAGGAGAAATGGAAGGGGAGTGCCTTCACCCCCTCTAGGCAAAAGTGGGAAGGTGATGTGCATGTTGCAAGAGTTTAACAAATTTCTATCATTTCCTTTCACCTCAGCCAAGACCTCCTCATTAATCTCATGGCCACTGCTTTTTCTCCTTCCATGGCCTGAAATCATTCAGTGACAATGCTTAGCAAAGGTGGACACATGCCACCTGCTCCTTATTCTCACTCTATGGACCATCACAGTTCTCAGCAAGGCACTCCAGGGAGAGAAATCAGGTCAAAGGATGCTCCTAAGACATACCTTCCATCTTCCTCATCTTCCCCATGACCCATTGAAGGCCAAAAGGACTTGTGCTCCTCCAACCTAAGTCTCCAGCAACTTCACAAGCACATGACCTCTCCATTTGCTCATTCAAATAATTTGAGTAATTGTTTTCAAACCACAACAGCCTCTGGACTTAGCAGTCCTTTGACCAGAAAAGAAACAGGTAAAATATAAAAAGCACTTTCCCAGGAGTCAGAAGAGACAGCCCTTGGCTCCCTTCTATCCCTGAAAGCCACATGATCCTGAGCAAATCACCCCTCTTCCCTATGCTTCTGCTTTATCTTGTGTAAAATGTGAAGATTGGACTCAATGAGTCTCTTCTAACTCTTGTTCATTCCCTCTCTCTCCCTCTCCCACCCTCCCCACCCACCCTGTGATCTTCACTGCTTGTAAGTTTTCCAAAAATAAAATAAAAACAAACACTGTTCATGTTACTAAAGTCTAGTAAGCCCCGGTCCTAAGACAGTGCACCTTGAACTTGGTGTTCAAATACATAAAATTAAATGAAAACACCACAAAAGTGGTTTAATAATAAATCTTTGTGTAAAATTTCCTAGTCCTTCCTTGACCTTAGGATTCTTTAAAGGTGAACCTAGTTACAAATTTATCCCAAACATCCCCCGCCAACCCCATCACCGCAGAGCAGGACAGCATAATGTACACAGGAAATGTTTGCTTCGTATACATTATATTCCCCTGCTTTGGCCAAAGAACAATTAATTCAGAACCTAACAGACTGACCAATTCATTTTTTATTTTTAGGAGAACAGTTCAATATACAGATAATAATAACTCAAACAGATGTAACACAACAAAAAGAAGATCAGAGAAAGATATGTAACAAAAACAAAGTTAATCATTCTCTAACCTAATATATCACAGTATTTTTCCCTAAAGAAACTCATGGTCATCTTTGCTAAAGATATACTCTATGTACAAGTACTTGGACAAAGTCTTTCTGGTTTTTTTTGTTTGTTTGTTTGTTTGTTTGTTTTGGTACTAGAGATTTAACCCCCACTGATTTAACTTTACCACTGAGCTATACCCCCAGCACCGCACTGCTTTTTTTAAGACAGAGTCTCACTAAGTTGCTTAGGGCCTCAATAAATTGCTGAGATTGGCTTTGAACATGCCATCCTCCTGTCTCAGCTTCCTGAGCTACTGGGATCACAGGTATGTACCACTGTGCCCAGCTGACACCATCTTTCTGGAAGCAAAGTAAATTATTTCTGTAATTCCAGCTTTCTACTCTTATATGAGTGACAGTTTTCTCCATCCTCAAGCATCACTTTTAGATTACCTTGTAAGCACAAAGTCCCAATGAGTTAGTTACAAAGATGCACTAATCTGAAGAAAACACGTAATTTAGGAAGCCCTTTTCTAGGGAGACTTATATTGACCCTAATGAGCCATGAAAAGAATATATTGAAGTGAAGATGGCTTCAATATATCCCAAGCCTAAACCTACTTAATTAGTAAGTAATACATAGCAGGACTTGGGAGGGAGTGACTGCCAGGACATGTGCCCACTGCCAGCTGGACCACATGAGACCAAGGTGTCCCTCTGCACAAAAAAAACAGAATGAAATCCTCAGAGAGGGCATCACAATTCCTTTGTAATCCAGGTGCATGTTGGATAATTATGATTTTTAGTGACACACTTGTAGAGGCTTAAAGACTCAAAACATTTGTTCTGTAATAACTGTTCAATCTCTAACAGAACAAATGTGTGTCATGTTCTCCCTAAAAGCACACAGTTGTTGAACATTCTCTTGGTCTTCCCCAACCATGTGTCCCAATTTGAGTAGACATTTTTACTATCCTGCTGTCACTTTCTGATAAGCTAGAGAAAACTTCTTTTACCTTACTATGAGCACACGGTCCTTCTTTGGCACCAACTTGGAATTAAGCCTGGCCTCTTCCTTCTGACTAGCAGCATGCTGCTCTCCATGCTACAAGCCATTGCAAAATCCATCAAGCTAGCATTTACCCTGACAGATAACAGTATGCCAACAGGCACACTAAATGAAAGCAAAAATAAACTGTCACATTGACCACCCTCCTGCAATGGGTTCAAGTCTCCTCATTTAAGAATGCTGACCTCCAAAGACAGAGCATGC
Organism: Marmota marmota marmota; assembly: GCF_001458135.2. NCBI lineage: Eukaryota > Metazoa > Chordata > Mammalia > Rodentia > Sciuridae > Marmota > Marmota marmota. The sequence goes on from NW_025999982.1 coordinate 14,341,934, forward strand.
CTTGGCCAGGATCACCCAGCCTTTTCATAGCAAGACAGATCTGGACCTCAGCTCTCTCAGCCAAATGTGATTTTTGCTGCCCACAGCTGTTCCTCAGTACTGCAAACCAACCTCTAAGAAATGAGCCCATGCCTTTGCTAAACATTCTCATATTTTTTTAAAGAACTGCATTGCAGATGTCCTTTTTCTGTGTATACATCCTGCATTCCTCCCTTCCTCCCAGGTCTCAAGCAGCACTATGTGAGTATGGAGTTAAAATATTCCATATGACTCAATTAGTCCTCTCCATTTCTTTTTGAAGAGGACAGGGGTGGAGCTGGGCTCCAAGGCATTTATGCATTTGTCCACTACTCCTCTTGGTCCTGCTCTCCATTCAAAGAACATCAGTTCTCTGAGCAAATAGATATAAAAATAGTAGGCAAAATTGGAACCCAAGCCACCCTGCCCCCCCCCCCCCCCCCCAACGCACACAGTTTGGCAAAGAAACCAAGTGGCAGTAGGTCCATGAAAGGCACACTGTGGGGTGGACTTACATATAAGATTCTGGGTAAAAGCTGGCATTTATCAGGAGGAGAAGGATGGATTTTAGAACAGTGTTTAAGATAACAGGCATGTCCTCCTAATTGTCACATATCAGAACCACTCTGATAGTTCTGCTTTGTTACTCGTCTTGACAGCAGACTGGGAAAACAGTCACCATGAAAGGTAAAGATGAGCACTGACTGCTGGAAAGGCTCCAAGAAGAATCAGACTGATTTTCAGAGCTGTGCAAGCCACCAGAAGGTGAGGGAGTAGAAACTGCTAAGAGACCAGGGATCTATGGTGTACATCCCCTGCTGGCAACTATGGCCTGCAGGATAAGCCACCTGCTCTTGCAAATCAAGTTTTGCTGGAGCACAGCCCCGCCCATCATTTGCATGCTGTCTCTGGCTCTTTTCAGGCTATAAAAACAGTGCTGAATAGTTTCAACACAGACTGTATAAATCTCGAAGCCTAAAATATCTCTTGGCTTGCTGATCCCTGCTGAAGGTAGGTTACAGAAGATATTACAGTGGAGAAGATAGACTCATTTCTAAGAGTAAGAATGGAGTCTCTTGGGTTATCTAAGAGGTTCTCTGTCCACTTGAGAGGGTACAACAGCAAACTCATTAAGTTAAAACTCATATCTGGCATGCAGGAAAAACCACATTTCTAATAAGCCCTTATAAGTTAGCAGCATTGACCCCAAGAACAGCTGCTTGTATTTTAAAGTTTGCCTTCCTTGTGGTCATTATTTCTACAAATCAGAAAATAGACCCAGAGAGGATGAAGATAAAGATGACATGAGCAAAGGACACTGATGTACCTTCTGCGTCATCTCCATCATCCTGACCTCACCCTTACCACTGCCAGCACCTACAGACCACTGACCACGTGGCCAGCAATGTGCTAAGCACGGAGCACACATATCCTGACTTAATCCTCACCGCAGCCTGTGTACTTGCGCTGTCTCCACGTGATACATGAGGAAAGTGAATGCAGAACAGCGAAATCACTTGCCCTGGGCCACACAGCCAGGGGTGGAGTGGAACTAGAGTCTTTGCTCGTATCTGCATGTTGTAATGCCTTTTTCTAACTTTCTAATCTTATAAACAGAAGTCCATAGAATAAAAGGTCTAAATGAAAAGTACATAACTAAGAAACGGCAAATCAGAATTTTAGAGCCCAGAATTTCTAGTCTATGATGCTGCTTTCTTCCTCCAAATCCTTATCTCCACTCTTTGTCTCTTTCCTACCTCAGATCCAGCCGCAGGACTCCCACAAGTCTTCTCAGCTTAAGGTCACTCACATAGCTCCATTTCCCTCTATAACAGTTGAACACAAGCATTTGAACAGGTACAAAGTGCCTTGGCCTTTGCAACACCCTGCTCTCCAGTATCTGTGAGTCAGTGTTCACTGTGACAGAGGTAAATCAGATGGGGAATATCAGCAATCTTTTCCTAGTTTGTTTTTGCATAGGTTAAAGTGCTGGTAGCATGGGAAACTTCCTTTAGCTCTGAAAAATAATTCTTTTGGGCATCTAAGGCAAATTAGTATAAAGAACCTTAATATCTTTGCTTAAATCCCTAACACAGACATCATTATAAGTCAACAGAAGAAAAAAAATTCAATGGTTCAAAGGCTTCAAAACAATCCAATCTTGAAAAGAATAAGTATCTTAATTAGATAATGGGTGCCCCAGACCAATGCCAGCCAACAGAACTTCTACGATGATAAAACACTCTGTGGCTGTCCCATTCAGTAGGGTAACTACTAGCCATGTGTGCCTACTGGGCCCTTAAGATGTGGCTGGTACAACGGAGGAGCTGAGTTTTCCATTTAGTGTTAAATTAAATAGCTCATGTGGCTAGTGGCCACCTTAGGAGCCAGCTCAGAACTAGATCACCCTTCCTTGAGCCCTGAGCTAAAGACCAAGCACAGGAGACACAGAGTATGACCCAATGTCTGCTATCTAAGAATTTATAAGTTTTGTGATTGAGAAAATCTACAAAGTCACAAACAGAGTGGCAAATGGTAAAAGCTAAAGGAATTAAGAAATAGCATCTTGGAATCTAGTTCTCCAGAATGAGACCCCTGTCCTTTTGCTGCTACAGTGCAACAGCCTGCTTGAGACCGTGCCCCAGTTGCTCTCACAATCCCTGCTCCTGGCCACTTACAGGAGATGTCATCTCCATCTGTCATGTGCCTTAAGTAACTACCCAGGTGGATCACTGTTCCCCATCAAAGCTTACTAGCTCCCTCAGGCAGAGCAATGAAGAACGGGCTCATCAGGAACGAAACACAGTGGAAACTAGATAAATCCAATTCCTTCATTTCTCACCCTTTTCTTCTCATTTTTCTTCACAGCCTAAAGTCTGAAAGAAAATGGAAACATGATGGAAACAGGAACAGCTGATACTTTGCTCCCTTTAACCGCTTTCCAGAGCTTCCTCCATAAGTCCTGCCAGGGCACTTTTCATTCTTCACCTGGTTTTCAAACTCCCCCTCATATTGAGGGGAACAGCTAGGAAACAGCTTTCTGAGAACCCAATGTCATACTTACAGCAAATAAAGATGCAAGGTGGCAGGAAAAAAGATGTGGGGAAGGGAAAGAGGAGAGATTGACAGGAAGGAGAGGTAAATCTTATGGCACAAATCAGAATGAACAATGAGGAGACAGCAGTTGGCCCCTGTTCTCAGTCACCCCATTCTCAACCAGGACTGGACTACAGTTTCTCTTCTCTAGTGATGAGGAAGTGAACAAAGTGACTGTTTTAAGATCATTTGAGACTTTGTCAGGGCAATGCACAGCCAGTTGTGAGGAAATTAAGTTTTATTCTTTGCTTTTATTGTTTTTTTTGTGTGTGTGTGTGTGTGTGTGTGTGTGTGTGGCAAAATAGCTCAAATGAAAAAATTGTTTTCCATGTAACCTTCCAATTAATGGGAGCCTATATTAATCTTAATTTTAAATTAAACAGAACATTTGGATCACCTCCCACACTTACCCATTATGTTGGAGTCATACTACAAAAAGGAATTCATTCCCCTCCCCTCCCAAAAATGACAAGAGTGTGACAATTTGAGCAGTAATAATCAACTTAGATATTGATGACACTGAGACCCGGTAATAAACTCACAAGTAGATTTTGGTATATAAAAATTCTGAAGGGACTTGCAATTCTTGTTGCTGAAATAGATTTATTGTAAGAAACCATAGTCCATTCCCAACCTACCCAAACAAAATCACTCTGGCTTCAGAAAGGATCTTTGCTTAAATCCCTAACACCAACATCATTTTATAAGTCAACAGAAGAAAAAAAAAAAAAATCAATGGTTCAATGACTTCAAATACCACAGGACCTCATTCTTCCATCCTCCTGGCCATATAAGGCCTCATCTTATATTTCCAACATTTGGACCCCATGAAAGTAGTATTGCAGTTTTGTGGACTTCAACTTTTTAAAAGTCCATGGCAGACAGAGAGGGCTGAGTAGAGCTGAGTAATAATACAAGTCCTTGTTGGAGAGATGGTGGGCATCCATGGCCTTGCTGCTGAGCACTGGGGGTCTACTTGGCAATCAGGAGCACTTGATTGTCCTGTTTTGTTTTGTTTTTTTGTTTTGTTTCAAACTGGGCGTTTTTCTATTTATTTGTTTATTTTATGTGGTGCTGAGCATCAAACCCAGTGCCTCACACACACACTCAGTGGTAAGCAAGGCTCTACCACTGAGCTATGACTGCAGCCCTCTGATTGTCCTATTTAACATGCACAGGGTAAGTGAGGTCTCACAGAACCTCTCATAGAAAGCAACCAGGGTTCCGAAATTTTATCTCCACCCTCATCCTCATGAACAATTCAGTGTGAATGGACAAGAACCAGGAAGAAATATTATTATTCAGGATAATCTTCTGGCCAGAACACAGAGCAATCAGATCAACAAGGCCTTGTTTCTAGAGGACTCTGAGCACCAGGAATGGCTTATACCAAACAGAAACTCTCTTTGTAATAGGATTTTACCTGGTTGTACCTTTGAGACTAGCAATTTAGAAAGAAAAGACCTTCCTTAGAAAAACACCTTAAACATAAACACCCCAACACAAAAACCCAGGGGGAGAGGCAAAGCTGTGGAAAAACAGCCACACCTGAATGCGACTACTGTGATTAAGTTTGAAAGGCATATTGCTGAACTGCTGCTTTCACGGAGGGTATCACTGGATTTATTTTGACTTGGCATTTCCATTCTTTTTACAATAGGATATTGTTTTAAGGGCACAGGCATAATAGTTATATAGCATTATAGTTTATACAGTGGCCATAAGAGTGTCTACTGTCACCCTATTAAATTGCTTTCTGCTGCTGGCCCAGCTTTTACTTCTACAACTTTCTGTGTTCTCAAGCATGATGAAAACTACACTGCAAAATAGAGTTTCATAAATGCAGTTCCTGTAACCAAACCTATAAATGCAACAACCAAAGGAAGGGATTTGCCTCTTTAATAAAATGAATAAGGAGAGGACAATTCTAAATATTTACATAATCTAACAGGATGTTCACATTTGCTTTTGCTAATGAGGTAAATCAGGAACAGAACAAATATTTTGACTGGCAACTAACAGGACAATTTCATGCAGTATCTAATCCTAGACTGGATCCAATACTCAAGGAAAAAAGTGTTCTTTCTATCAAGGGCCTTAGCAGGTCAACATATGACACTGAAATGTGGATGGCAAAATATTGGACCCATGTTAAATTATTGAAGTTAAAAACTGTATTGTGCTTTTTCAAGAGAATATGCTTATTTTTATGAAATAGACCCTGAAGTACTCAGGGGTAAAGGGCCATGAAGTGATTCAGAAAATTATATGTGTGTATGTGTGTATACACACACACATATATGTATGTATATACTCCCTATGTTATATATCATTATATTAAATAATTAATTATTCTATAATACATATTTTATTATATAAAAATCTACATTTTTCTACATATTTTTTAAATTTATTTTTAGTTGTTGATGGACCTTTATTTTATTAATTTATTTATATGTGGTGCTGAGAATAGAACCCAATGCCTCACATATGCTAGGCAAGTGTTCTACCACTGAGCCACACCCCAAGCCCTACATATGGTTTTCTAGAGAGAAAGCAAATAAAAACAGAGCAAAGTGTAAAATGTAAAAAAAAAAAAAAAAGAAAGACAATATGGGCAGAGGTATACAGGTATTCTTTTTACTAGTCTTACAACTTTCCATAAGGTTGCAATTAGAGAAGAACTGACGCTTTCTTCAGCTAGCACAGAGTTATTATTCAAGTCTGCATAGGCCCTATCCCAGGTAGGACACTGGCCTCAGTCTGATTTCCACTTGGCTTTAGATCATTCACACCAGTCAGCAAGGGAGGCAAAAAGAGTTGTGTGTGTGGATGGATTTTTTTTAACTTTCTCTAACTTTTTTATTATAAAAGCAGCATGTGCTCATTATAGAAAATGTAAGGAAAGTACAGAAAACTAATAAAGAAGAAAAATCCACCATATAAATCCATAATGCTAGAAAAAAAATTGTCATTTTGGCATGTTTCCTTTCAATCTTTAAAGTTTTAAGAGAAATGGTATTATGTTATATAAAGAATGTAGCCTGGTGGGGTTTTTTTCTCTTAACTTAATATAACATTTTCCTACAACATACGTAAAAACAAAAGCTTCATTAAATCTTCAATTTCAACACAATATTCATTATTTAGATAGTCCATAATTTCCTTAGTATTTGCCTAAAATTGGTCCTTTGGTTATTTCCAATGTTTATTATACATAATATTGAGTTAAAGATTAAAATTTTTGTACTGGCACTGACGGGGAAGAGGGGAAGTATTTACCTTTATGATAGTTTCACTAATATAGAATTGCTGGGTCAAATGGCATAAGCATTTTTAAGATGAAGTAGAAAAGGCCAAATCACTTTTTAGATATCTAGGGACACATCTTTATTCTTTTAGGGGAAAAGTAACACCTGAATGGGATTACCAAAACTGGACTAGAATTTCCTTTAGGATTTAAAGAAAGGGAAGTTGCCACAGTCCCACTGGGCAAATAACCGGGAGGTGACAAGCAACTTGAAGGTTCAAGCAGGAACTACTTTATTACGGAGCAGCAGGGGTATATACCTAACGGATTACACACAGCTTGACTCAATTAACATCATCTAGATATAGCAGTCAGCCAATAAGGAATCCCCACCATCTTAATGGCTCGCTGGTGTTGCTTCACAAACCACTCCTCCTGGCAAACTGCCAGGCGCCATCTTGACTTGATTTGCATCCCCAATAGGAAGTTATAGCCATAGTCAGAAAACTGCAATCTTCAGGTTCAATTTGGCTCTGGGACAAGTTCTATGAGCTGCATTTTGCCCTCCAAAGAGGAAAGACTAAAATGTTCCAGCCTATATCTACACACATCAACTACTAGACAAGGGATATAGAGACCAACCCAGTGTGAGCATCTGTCATCCAAGAGCCCACCCTATCTTTCTGATGAAAATGGGGTCCTAAAATTTAAGTGTGTGTGTTGGTGGGGGGGGGGGGTTGCACATGAGGAAAGCAATTGGAATTGAAAAGTAAGATTCAGATTCAAACCTTACAAGTTGGGTTTTGTTTCATTTTTCTTCTTTTTTTTTTTTTTTTTTTTTTNTTTTTTTTTTTTTTTTTTTTAGCAGCACAATGACATCAGAAGAGGAAAGGCTCCAAAAGTCAGGAGATGTGCCGTCTCGTCCCATCTGTCCTGAACAAACAACTAGCCTGTTGTTTTGAGTCAAATCTCCCTGGACTACATTTCCTTCTTTATTAAATGACAAGTCAAACAAGGTCCCGAAGAGTTACTCTCAGCTCTCAACTGATTCTACAACATTCTCCTGTTTTAAAGGTGCTGGAGGAAATGGCAGAGAAGTTATTCTCTCTGAATGCTTTTTTTTCTGGTGAGATGGTTAGAATCATCTGCCATAACACGACTAGATCAAGTAACACTTGGTGTACCAAAGGAGGTTCCGCAAACTTTGCATTTCCCATTCCTATAAAAAAATGACCTGAGGGAAAGACAGGGAGATCTGTAAGAAAGGAGAAAAAAGAAGGCTCACCATGGCCATTGCAGTAGTAGATCCACTTCTCTCGGTTCTGAGTTGGAGTCATGGATTTCTTCAGCGCCGCCTTTTCCACAATGGCGCTGGGATCCTGCCTGGGCCCCTTTTTCAGAGTCCTGGAGCTTTTCCGGATACTGCATACTACTATCACCACAAGCACCAGCAGCAGGAAAAGCACAATCATCCAGGGCAAGTGCTCATTGATGTCGAAATGCTTGTGCAGGTTCTGTCTGGGATAGCCCCTCTTGGGGCCCTTGATGGGTGTGCTGGACTTCTCGCCCCCGGTGGCCTCCATAGATGGCAGCAGCTTGAGGATGTGTTGGTGGTGGGGGCCTTGCTGGTGGCTGACTATCTGGAGGCTTGGGAGGGTCTTGTTCACGCCTTCCTCCCCACTGGCTGAGCTTGTGTTGTCAGGGACTGTCCCTTCTTGGATGCTACTCAGTACCTTTGGTCTAACAGAGGCAGAAGAGTTGGATTCTGTTGAGGTCATGCCTAGAAAAAAAGAGTAAGGAGCAGGGAAGAGCTTTTCCATATTTGGGGATCTATATATTCCCTCCTCTCCCTGGCCAGATAATCAAAGAGAAGAACTTTGAAGCTTAATAATAAATTATGTTGCACATTTTCATAAAGGCCTTTTATGAAAAGCACCTTTATTTAGAAGGTAAAATCTGAATAGCTAAACTCACTTCTTGCACAAAAAGCAAGAGCACACTCAGGGATCCACTCCATCTGAGTGTCACATCTTGAGTGGAGAGATGTGTGTTCAATGCTCCAGTCAATTCTAAATTGTTTTGATTATTCAGAAAACTAGTTCAAATTTAATTCCTTTGTTAATTCTCCTCCTTTCTTTAGACTCTTTCATGATGCAATGAGGAGCATATTACTAAGATAAAGAACAGAGATCAAATACAAATCCAAGTCTGATTAAGTGGAAAGTTTGGTAGAACAGGTCAGTGAATAAAATAGAGCAGAACTTTTGTAGCACCTGTTATCAATAGATTAAACAAGATTGGGGCTGACATGAGTAGACTTCCTTCAGAGAAGCTTCCACAAGTAGTTTCATTAAGGAGTGTAAAAAATGGGAATTTGAAGCCCCACGGACAAAACTTGGCCTTGTGCCATTCCCTGAAAAGGCCATTCAAACTCTTTGTGTCTGTTTCTTTATTCCAAAATGGCAGATGTAAAAAAGTTCTCCCTATAGTGTTATGGTAGAGGTCAAATATCTTTACACAAGGGAGTTTGCTGGGGAGCACAGCTCAAGTTGGTTATTATCTCATAAAAATTAAATTTCATCAAAAGGATTAAAAATAAAGGCTAACTCCATATTCTGCCAGAGGTTCAAATGGAATCTCAGGAAGACTTGGATATTTGATGAGGGGCACAAAGTTAAGATCATTGAAAAAAAAAAAACACTTTAAGTTATTCTTTTCCTGATGTGAATGCTAGTCATCTTCAATCTGTTCTATATTTGCTTGTCTTCTGAAGCTTCTAACTTTCCTTTACATTCTTTGCCCTACCTTAGATTCATTGGTTCCTTCCAGATGTAATGGCAATTTCTCCCTTTCTCTCTCTCTTTCCTTCCAGTGGTGTCCACCCAGGGTTATTCCATGTTAGAAAACAATCCAGAAGGAACCTTAAACACTTAAATCACTCACTTAGCAAGTTTGAAACTGAGACCTGAAGAGGTTAAGTGACTTACATGAGGTCATATGCTGTCCTTATTTCTCTAGGTTCTTATTTTTCTAGCTTGATGTGACCTAGTTTTTAGATATTTGATCTCTCCTAATAGAAAACTCCTAAGTTTAAATGTTTCTAACAACTCGAAAGAAGCCAGATTTAATTAGCCACAAAATGAAGGGCTCTTCTCCAAGGGATGACTTTGGAATACACAAAATGGAGAACACATCCTTGATACAAGCCCCCTCATGGTACCTCCAGTGGGCTCAAAGTTTTCCTCAGAGAAATAATCCATGAGGTTAAATTACCTTTGGGAACATAAGTGGAGGAAGGGACTTCATGGGATTCCATGTGCTCAGGGCGTGAAAAGATGGCTGTGCCAGGGGAAGGCGGGGCCATGCTGGAGGCCAGGTGTGTGCCACAGACGTTGTCTGTCTCCTTGGTCCCCGGCTTGATCACCACCAGGTTCTGACTCAGACAGTCTGTGTATGTTTTGCATTTCATCACACTAGAAGGCACATCAGAGAAGGTACCCCGAGGGCACTGCTTACACCGCACGTCCTCGTTCTCTGTCCCTTTCTTCCGCACACCCCAGCCCACAGGACACACTGTATGGGGTGCACAGGTACCATTAAACTGGAACGTGCCAGGTGGGCAAGTGCATTCTCGGTCAGTCAAGGCAGCACAAGGTAATGTCTCAACCATTGGCCGTGGGCATGGCTGACTACAGTCATGGCATCTCTCTATGCCATTTTCATGCCTGGTAAAGGTCCCTGGAGGGCAACTGCTGCAAACTCGCAGGCTTGTGTTGGTACAATGCTCGGAGACATAGGTTCCTGCTGGACACTTGTCACAGGTTAGCACCTGGCCAGTTACACGGTCAACATGGCGGTATGTGCCAGTGAGACTTGGGACCTTAAGTTCTGGCTGAGCCGAGGTGGTGCTAAGGAATCCAAGCTGAAAGAAATAAAAGGGGAAGGGAAAGGAACAAAAACCAAGAAGGTGTTAAATAGGAAAAGGGGAGATGAAAGGACCAGCAATCCCAACACCACCACCATCCTTCTTGTTAAAGATCTGACCGATGCCACATCCACTTGACGCAATAACCTCAAGATGGTAGGAAGAGGGAAACGAAGACTTGAACCACACATTAGTGCCTGATTTACTGGCTGTGAGGCTTTGGTTCAGCTGACCTTTGCCTCAGCTTCCCATTTCCATCTGTAAAATGAAGCTGACAATACTTCTCAAATTGATTATAAAAATCAACTGAGCCGGGCGCAGTTGCACACGATTGTTATCCCATCAGATCGGGAGACTGAGGCAGGAGGATCATGAGTTCAAAGCCAGCCTCAGCAATGGTGAGGCACTAAGCAACTCAGTAAGACCCTGTCTCTAAATAAAATACAAAATAGAGCTGGGGATGTGGCTCAGTGGTTGAGTGTCCCTGAATTCAATCCCTGATACCCGTTCCCCCAGCAAAATATCAATTAAGAATATGAATATGAAAGCACTCTGTGGATAGTATTTTAAAATGGTATATATGGGCTAGGGATGCAGCTCAGTACCATAAACTAATAATGATAATAATAATGATGATGGTGGTCCTATATAGAAGTAAAAAATCCTAAATGTAAGAAGAAAATAAGTGAATAGTTGTCTTCCTTTCCCTGACCCAAATGTTAAGCTGTCATTTCTCAATATCAAAACAAAGCAACTGAGAACCAAGATGGCATGTATTCAAGCTACCACTTTCCTAGCACCATATTGCATGGTCAGGGTTAACCTGTAGACCTGGCATGATTTTTTTTTCAAAGCCTTCTTCTAAATGAAGTTAAACTTCCTCTTTTTTCAAAACAGAGGCAGGCCCTTGGCATTCCTGGTAATGTGCTTTAAATAACAGAGTTGATGCTTTTATATTCACACCCTGTTTATACAGCCTCTGAAGCCTGCAGCTGCTAGGTCATGGGCCTGCAGCCACGAAGACCCGGCAAGAGGGACTCAATAGACATTTCTATTTCTTTCATAGAACAGAAACTTCACTCAGCAAAAAGGATTTTAGGCTAGCTTCAAGATGAAAACTCTAGGGGAAAGCAAATTATTTTTGTGGTACTAAATCCCAAGGTCCTTTGAGAAGTGGAGGAGTAAGAATAGAAAGCTTTTCTGCAGTAATGAAGATTGAGAGGTTTCAGCAGTTCTCACTGTCCTCTACGAAATGGAGAAAGTTGGTAAGAAAACAATAGCTGCCTCAAACTACCAACTACCTGCCCAGGCAAATTCACGCTAAATTTACCACTGTACCAGTAACTAAGAGAATAAACCTAGATTTTTTTTCAAAGTGATTAGAGTTCCTGTCTTAGCATCTTGACACTTCATCCAAGGTTCAGTTCCTCCCCTGCCCCAGAATTTAACCATCTGAACCAAAATTATTTCCCTTAAATTTTTCTTATCCCAAACAAACCTCCAGTTAAGTGACAACAAACACTTTTTGGCTTATAATATTCAGGTTTTTCTTTAATCTGAGACCAAAAGAAAAAAAAAAAGTTTCACTTCATCTTCTTAAGCTTAATTTGATAATAAATTCTGTGATGCCTTCCCTTTTTTCACTCCTGGCTTTACCTTTCCTTTTCTCACCTCTTCTACTTAGAAAATCAGCTCCAGCCACCCTCTTCTGAGCACAGCAGATGCACTAGGTAGAGGGAATTGTCCTGTGGAGGCCAAGTTAATTTGGCAGGTATACCAAGAACAAGATTAGTTCCAATCACCCCAAAACTGAAGATGAGGTCAAAGAGGTTTCCAGGGCCTCTGCTGCATGCTACTTGGAGCTCTTTATTATGTAACATCAACATGCAAAAGCAGTTTTATATAGCCACAGCATCCTGGAAAGTTTGAAAGATTTATAAGGTAACCGAAATGAAAGCAGGCAACAGAATCTGAATCCTGGCCTGGGAGTGGTGGTCAGGGATGAACACTCTGATGTGCAGTGTGACCTAAGTCTGCCCCCCTTCCTCTGTGGAAGGCTGGGCAGTCAGTCACACAAACACACCAGGAGGGTGGCTTTGCAGATCAAGCACAGGTCATAAAATGGCACTGTCTATGAGTATGCATGGGGTTGGGAGTAGACATCTGATATGGTTTAGATATAAGGTATCCCCCTAAAGTTCATATGAGACAATGCAAGAAAGTTTAGAAGTGAAATGATCTGGTTATGAGAGTTTTAACCTAATCAGTGCATTAATCCCAATAGAAATTACTGGGTGGTAACATAGGCAGGTAGGGTATAGCGGGAAGAGGTGGATCATTGGGGGGCCTGCCTTTGGATATGTATATATTTAGTTCCTGGCAAGTACAAATAGAATGTTCATATTCTCTCTCTCTCTCTCTCTCTCTCTCTCTCTCTCTCTC
>NW_025999982.1:14354866-14373074 GCF_001458135.2 Marmota marmota marmota
CCTCTTTCTTCTCTCTCTCTCTCTCTCCCCTCCCTCCTTCCCTCCCTCCCTCCCTCCCTCCCTCTCTCCCGCTCCTTCCTGGTTCTAACTGGGGAGTTTCTTTCCTCTACCACATACTTCTCCCATGATGTTCTGCCTCACCTCAGGCCCTGAGGAATGGAGTCAGCTATCTATGGACTAAGACCTCTGAAACTGTGAGGCCCCAAAGAAACTTTTCCTCTATAAAATTGTTCTTATCAGGTCTTTTGGTCAGAGCATCAAAAAAGCTCACTAAAACAACTTCCTACAGCTGTATATATCTCCCCCAGAGTATGCTTTTCTAAATTTGAAATAGGGCACGGTAGGTTCTCCATCAGACCCCTGACTACGGAATTACCAGGTCTCCCTAGCATTATAGAAAATCTTCCTCCAAACCCCACTGCACCTATACTCTTGCCCATGCTTTGAGTGGACTTATCAGTTCTTGAGTCTGAAAATGAACCTTTAAATTACCTCATACTAAAGGTTGTGATTCCAGCTCTGAAAACCAGCTGACACAGAACAGATGCTTTCACAGTCTTGCCTGGGCTAAACAATAGAAGTGAGATTTGTGTAAAAACTAGACTCTATGAATTTACTGGACAAATATTTCTTGAAGACCCACTATGTATGTGCAAGGCACCATGCCATGAGTTGAAGACAGAATCTTGAGAACTCTATCCAAAGTGAGATGCACAAAAGCTACAAAACCAGTAATCAGCCAAACCCAAGATTGTTGTAGAGAAGGAAAAATACAGAGTTCTGTGGGAGGGCATTGATAGGCACTTCCTAGCTCAGAAAAGTTAAATGTTTTGAAGAAGCTTTCAAGGATGGAGAAGCAGAAATTAACTACAGGGGAAAAGGCAGGGAGAAGTGGAGGGTATCAGGCAGAGGAAATTTCAGAGCAAAAGGTGAAGGATAAAGAAGCTCAGATCAGGAACTAAAAAGCTAAGGCTCTACCTCAAGATGCATCAGAGTGGCCACAGCTAAAGTTGAAGAGACTCCAAATTTTTATCTTAGCTTGAAATGCAATGACAAATGATTTTGTGTTTATATTGGGGGGAAGTGTAATCACATTTGTGAATAAAAAGTATCTGGTTGCAAAGTGGAAGGTGACCGTGGAGGTGGACAAGAAAGTGCACCTAGGAGGTGAGAGCCTACGTGAAAGTTGGTGGTGACTGGGACTAGCATGGCAGCCATGGAAACAGGGAGAAAGTAATAGATTTGAGGGCTTCGGTTGGCTGGATTTGCTCAGTGGTTACTATGGAGGGGAAAGAGGAAGAAAGAGACATGGCTTTCAAACTGGACCCAAAAGAGCACTGGACGAGACACAGCACATAAGACTCCTCTTGGACCAAGAAGGAGTAAGAAGTAGGTTCCATGTCTGTCTACCTCTACCTCAAACAGAGCAGCTCCACTTTACCAATTTGCTAATGAGTCGTCTTCCAAATGAAGAATTCATTTGAAAGAGAGTTAATTCCTAAAATGATTCTGAAAAGATCTCTTTTAATTCTAAAGTCAAAAGCTAAATGCATCTATGCTTCAAAGATGGAGGAACCACGCCAAGGAAGTGATGGCAACCTCTCCTTTATCTTTACAGAGACAGATGTCACCTAAGAGAAGTTATTATAGTGAGATCTCTTAGTTTACTGCAGACTCCTGATCTATTAGCTTTTCCCACTAGCCTGGTGGCAATCCCTTGGCTTCTAAGAAAATTAAACATAGGAAAAATCATTCCTAGAAATGATCCTGCAGGTGAAGTAATGGGTAGTGAGGATGAGGTGGATCAATTTTTAAAAACAACATTTAAAGCTGGGTGTGGTGATGCACACCTGTAATCCCAGCAGCTCGGGAGGCTGAGGTAAGGAGGGTTACAAGTTCAAGGTCAGCCTCAGCAGTGTAGAGAGGCCCTAAGTAACTTAGGAAAACCCCATCTCAAAATTAAAAAATAAATAAATAAAAAGGCCTTGGATGTAGCTCAGTGAGAAAGCACCCTAGGTCCAATCCCCATTTTGTTTTTTAATTATATTTAAGGTGCTGAGGCTTAAATGTATGTGTGTGTGTGTGTCTGTGTATGTATAAGCTTAAGGATGGTCTCCATATAATATCAAAACAAATTTAGATGATACCTAAAGCTAATGCAAAGGAAAACAGGAGACACAGTCTTTGAAAAGTGGAGAGTGGGGGCCAGAAAACCCAAGGCTGGGCCCAACCTGATCAAGATCCTTAATTCTCACATTGGTGCACAGGTAGATATACTAGAACAGAGGTTCTTCACCAAAGCCTCAGGCCTCAAATGCAGCAATAAAACTACCTGGGAAGCTTTAAAAAAAAAAAAGAGTTCATATCCCTAGTCTCATACTCTCAGATCACTGTGAGCCTGTAATGAGACCAAGAATTTGCTTGTTTTAGCTGTGGTTTGTTTTGCTCTCCTAATCATTTTGATACCCAACTATGTTTTAGACCCCAGAACTAATCCAGGACCCCTCTGGCTCTAATCTTCTCTGATTAAGACATAATTTGGACATAGCCTAATCCCATCTTTGTCAGAGTGACTGCTTCCAGATTCTTAACCAACCTGGCACTTTTAATTATTTTAATGTTGTTCTTTATTGGTATTTTTATAACAAATATAAACATTCTTGCATTAATTCTAACAATTAGAAAATATACAGTAAAACATTTAACTCTCTGCTCAAATCCACTCAAATCCCCAGAGAAACCCACACTTAATTTTGGTGCATATATTTCCAGACCCTTTTCTGAGTATCTACCCCTAATACATATGGACATATTTTAAGTTCGCTATTGCTGTTGCTTTAGGTTTTACTTTGTTTTTTTTTTTTTGATCTAAAAGGGTCGGGCTATATGTACTGTGTGGTGATTTGTCTTTATTCAACTTCTAATACTGCATGAAATCTGCACATCCAAATGGTAGACTACTTCATTCTCTCTAAGGCCAGACTTCTTCATCTGTAATGAGTATGCCCTTCCACCTGAGCCCACAGAGATCACCTTCTTGTCAACGCATACATTTTTCCTATCTTCTCTAAGTCCCTCTAACTCACCCAGTTTCTTTTTTTTCCTCTCCCATTCCAACCGCAGATGCAACCATATTGCTCAATCGATTGAGAATTGCTTTCTTCCAGATCAAAAGAAGTTTCAATACAACCCATAACTTGAAACCTCTCCCTCCATTCTCTTTCCTGTTAGTAAGAATCTACCATATATGCATTTTCAGACCATGTGTGGACTAAATCTGGGGTAAAAAGAATATCTGGGCAAAGATTTAGAAAAGATTTATATTTTTTTCCAACCTCTGTCTTAAAATCAGCAGGATGTTGGTTTACTTACTTATTAGCAGGTTTGCACTAGGCTGCATTCAACTCTAACCTTCTATGTTGTGATTATTTATGTCAAGTTCCACCCTCTTTGTGAAGCCTTTAGACACCCAAATTCCACACACTCCTAAACACCCAGATTCCAAGGAGATGAGCAAACTCTTCATCACATTTCCTGTTTCTGTTCATCATATTGGTGCCTAATTACATATTGTCTTGTAATGGTCACTGATGGCCCCATAAGTGTATGTACTTATCTTCCCATAATGATTATAAGCAGCTCAAGGCCAGGGACAACCATGTCAACTGCATTTCCTTGCTTGCTCAACCACTTCCATAATGAAGATGGTGGAAATAATAAGCAAAGCATCCTCTGAGCCAGGGGCCAGCAAACTAATTCCAACAAGCCAATTATTCTAATAAACAAGTTTAATGGAATCCGGATACTCATCTAGGTATCACCTATGGCTACTTTCACGCTATGTGGGAGAGCTGGGTAGTTGCAACAGAGACCATAATGGCCCACAAACTCAAAAGATTTAGCATCTGGCCCTTTATAGCAAAAGTCTCCCAATACCTGCACTGTGCAGTCAAAATAAAAGTCAAAAATACAGAGATGAAAAGTTCACAGGAACCCTCAGACCTCCTCTGAGAGCCTAACAGTGAATGCTGGGGTTATGCTCTTCCTTTCTGTACCACCCGCTCCAACTCCCACACCAAATCGGATCCTCATACCCAGCTTAAAATTCTCAGTGGCTTCCCACATGACTTCGGATGGAATGCAAAATCATTAACAGAGTCAAGACCCCTCTGGAATGCTATCCCTGCCTGCCCCTCCCCAGTGGAAAAGTATCACAACCTCCCCCACCCCCTTTTTTTCTCTGTAAGACTATTAGAATTTTCTACATTCATATTTATGGGTTTAGTTTGTCTTCCCCTGTGGACCACAGGATGCATGAGGACAAGGATGAGGCTAATGTTTTTTACACATGGGTCCTATCCAAGCCCCAGAAGACCTGATTCATAGTGTACTTGACCAGCGTTTGTTGTCTAAATGAATAAATTTGAAGACCTTGAATAACTAGAAACAGCAGATGAAAAGGTGAGGGATGGTTGCCAAAGATAAGCAAGTGTATAAAAACAAGTGTGAGAAACCCCCAAAGTCTCTGCAGTGTAGTCACATAACATGAGAGAGTAGCCTAGAACCCGTCAGTGTGAAGACAAATTCACTTCACCTCCAAAGACACCAAGGGCATCACTTTTAACAGAACCACTGCTGGCTTACAAGAATTACCCTCTACATGGTATTTAAGATGAAAAGCTAACATACTGAAGAGTTAAAACATTTCCCTCTCATTTTTTAAAAGAAGATTATATTAACTTGATGCTTAGAATTATAAGCAGCGTAATGAGATTATTCTCCAAAGTTAGCTAAGCTCCTTCCTAGTTGAAACTTCAGAACACTTATTTCAAAAACAATAATGGAGGAAGGAGGCAAATATCATATACTATCCCAAACCATACATGATGTAGGAATACAATAAATATTGCATAATTAGAAGGTAAAAAGCAGAACAAAACAAATCCCAAAACAGGGAAGAAGTCTTTGTAAATAAGCAAGTGTAAAGGCTTCCAGAATCTCATTGCTTACCCTGGTGACCCAAACCACACCTGTGCTCTTTCACTTACACTCCAGGGCACAGGGATGGGCCTGACTGAAGACAAGAAGCACCCGGATGCACGGACACACGCCAGAATGTTGATGCCTACTCACTCTTTAACAATACTTATTCTGTGATCTCATCTTTCAAACAAACAAAACTTCCTTGAAGCTTATGATTACTACATATGTATATGGTTCTTCCCCCTATCAAATACTAATAATATTTTAATGGGAAATGAGCAAACTCGAGACAGTGATAAACTTTCACTATTCATAATAGATGAGCAAGGAGATTGCCTGGGAGATTGCTGTAGAATATTTTTCAATGCTGCATAAAGCTAGTATTTTTAAGAGGAAAGTCAGTTACTGTGGAGATTATAAGGCAACCAAGTTATTCCTGTGATGGTGGCTATAAAACATACTAACAGATGACCAAAAGGCAAAGGCCAAGTTTGAGGTTGTTGCTCAGGGGTAGAACACTTGCTGGAATGTGTGAGGCACTGGGCTCGATCCTCAGTGCTACATAAAAATAAATAAATAAAATTTTAAAATATGGCATCCATCTACAACTAAAAAAAAAATTATTAAAAAAAAAAGGCAGGGCTGGGGATGTGGCTCAGGCGGTAGCACGCTCGCCTGGCATGCGTGCAGCCCGGGTTCGATCCTCAGCACCACATACAAACAAAGATGTTGTGTCCGCCAAAAACTAAAAAACTAAATATTAAAAAATTCTCTCTCTCTCTCTTTAAAAAAAAAAAAAGGCAAAGGCCAGGCAGAGCCAGATACTCTCAAAATTTCTGGCAGCTTTACCTTAAACATCATATTAAATCAGTACTATCAAGACACAGTCTACTTGGAATTCTCCATATTTGAAGGGAGAAAAAGAATATATGGTAAGGAATGCTTTGAGGACAAAGCTTTCACAAATCACAGGCAGAACAGTCCCCAGTTATGTTATATAAACTTGGTCAGCTCTCAGATTTCCTACTATCCTCTCGGGTTTAAAAAAAAAAAAAAAGGCTTTGGTTGCCAGGGCAAAAGCAAGGACTGCTTTTAAAGCTGGTGAATATAGAGAATGCCATGGTTAGAATGTGCTGACTATAGGACCAGAGGGAGGTAAGCTCAGGGGACACTGGGAAAGGAAAAACACAGGCAAGACTAAATCCCATGCTGCTTTCCCAGAATCTGCAATGCAGAAGAGCATGTATACCCTGTGCTCAGTCACTGGACCACACCCCCTCGTCTCCCTCCATTATCATAGCTATATCTAAGACCTCTACCACATAGAGATGCCAAGAGCAGGCTGCCCACTTCCTTAGTCACTGAGTGGTGAGCGAGTTGACATCACATACAGGACAGTCAGCATGGACAAGGAGATGCTACTCCATACTCACCGAGGATTTATAGAAAAGCATATAAACCCAGGCAAAACCAACTTTTCCAGTCAGCGTGGCAACTCCAGCATGAATGTATAAGAAAAAAACTATTTTAGCCTAGAGTGCACCTGGAGTCCAGCTCTACTAGGAACTGGTTGAATGTGATACTGGGATATAAAAACATATATTTGGTCTCTGTCCCTGGTTGCTGGCACACAGCTCCTAAACCCTTGAAATATTTAAAGTGATAAGAGTGTTTTTGCGTGCTAATGAGATGATTGGTGGCTGGACACTACTAGACAGCTTCAGGATGGGGTGTAGCCACCAAAAAACTGAGGCATAATTATAGAGTTGGTACTTTCAGCTCCACCCCTCCCACCCACCCCCCACCTCTGTGGAGGAGCAAGGGGCTAAAAGTTGAGTTGAACAGCAGTGGCTAATGATGTCATCAATCACACCTACATACTGAAGCCTCCATAAAACACCAAAAGAACAGGGTTCAGAGAGCTTCCAGATAGCTGAATACATGCCTGGAGGGTGGCACACCCAGGGCACTGGGCTCCCCGGCCCTTCCTACATGCCTTGCCCAATGTAGCTCTTCTCTCTGACTGTTCATCTGTATCATCTGTAATATCCTTTATCAATAAGCCAGTAAATATAAGTGTTTTGCTGAACTTTGTGAGCCCATCCTGGCAATTAATTGAACCCAAAGAGGGAGTCATAGGAATCCTGATTTATAACTGATCCATCAGAGGCACAGATCATAACCTGGGACTTTCTGATGGCATCTGAGTTTGGGGCCAGTCATGTGGGACTGAGCCCTCAACCCGTGGGATTTGATGCTGTCTCCAGGTAGAGGGTATCAGAATTAACACTACCAAGTGACACCATCTCCAGCTGGTGTGACTGGAGAATATGGTGTCTGGTGGGAGAGCAGGAAAAACACTCTAGCCTTTTTTCTATCCTTAATAATGAGTAACCCTGGCAAATGGCTCGACTTCTGTGTCTCCCTTCTTTGATAGTAAAATGGAAGTAAGAATGATATTTCCTCTTCAAAGACTGTTTTGAGAATCAAAATCATATATGTTGGTCATTTTAACTATCAATCTCACCAATTTATTATCTTACTATATTTGAGCTTCCCTTAGAATTCGATAATCTTTTAACACGTCCCAATTAAGATAACAAATGTTCGATTCCTCAGAAGTGTATCAAAAACTCCAGATTTTAAAAAGCTGCAATCCTGAAACACACCCTCCTGAATTATGGAGCATACAACAGAACAAAAAATACAGGATTCATGGCAACAATTTAAAAAGAGAAACAAGGGACAATTTTCAAAACAGATTTAAAATTAAATAGTGGTAAATAGCAAATGAGAAAGCACAAGAGAGGAGAAGAATTTACTATTAATAAGTACACTTTAGAAAACTAGAGAAGCAATTAAAGAGGCATTTCCCAGGGTGAGTTTCCCTGATCCAGTCCTCTAAGATGTTAATGATTTTATGGTTTACAAAAAAATAGTGAGCAAACTCTAGCACTCACCTGCTTTTGTACAAACTACAAGTTAAGAATGGTTTTTACATTCTGAAAAATTGCGGGGGTGGGGGACAAAAGAAAAAGAATATTCAGCGATGTACAAAATGACATGAAATTCAAATTTCAGTGTCCACAAATATTTATTGGAACGCTGCCATGCCCATTTTTCGAGGTATTGCACACGGTTTCTTCTTCCACATAAAGGCAGAATTAATCGGTAATTACTAAGAGAACATATGCCCCCCCTCCAAATCAAAAATACATATGATCTAGCACTTTACAGATAATTTACCCATACCTGGTCTGAAGTTGAAGCAATGTTTCTTTTACAACCTTCTCTTGGAAAAACACAATTAATCTCAACCTATTACTGGCTCCAGCAGGCTCTGCAGAAGAGCTGACTGAAATGGGGAATTAGAGGAGCCCAGCCCTTCTCAAATGTATTTGCCCATACAATCTTTTACGCAAAGAACTTGCATGAACAACCTGTAGAACACAGTGAGCTAATTCTTCATCACAAATAGGACACCAAGGTCCAGAAAAGTTAACAAAACCAACCTTTAGGAGATAAAATTATAGAACCTTCAACAGATAAATAAACAAAGAAAATGTGGTATGTATACACAATGCAATATTACTCAGCCTTAAAGAAAAATGAAATTATGTCATTTGCAGGTAAATGAATGGAGCTGGAGAACATCATGCTAAGCAAAATAAGCCAATCCCCAAAAACCAAAGGATGAATGTTTTCTCTGATATTCAGATTACAATTAACAATAAGGGGGAGGGGGCCTAGGGAATGAAAGGAGGGGAGGGATATGGGGATAGGAAGGAGAATAGAATGAATTGGATATTATTACCCTATGTGCATATATGATTACATGACCTGTGTAATTCTACATCATGTACAACCAGAAGAATAAGAAGTTATACTCTATTTATGTATGATGTGACAAAATGCATTCTACTGTCATGTATAACTAATTAGAACAAATTTTTTTAAATAAAAAAGTTAAAATTGTAAAATTCAGCTGAGCTTGGTGGTGGATGCCTGTAAATCCAGCCACTCAGGAGGCTGAGACAGGAGGATCATGAGTTCAAATTCAGACTCAGCAATTTAGTGAGGCCCTGTCTCAGCGAGACCCTGTCTCTAAATAAAATACAAAAAAGGGCTGGGGATATGGCTCAGTGGTTAAGTATCCCTGGGTTCAATCCTTGGTACCAATATATATATAAAATTCAAAGTTATCAAATAGTTTATCTCATCTGTTAAGCGATCAGTTTTGACTAATAAAACAAAATGAACTCCAACAACAACAAAAATATTCTTAGACACACAAAAGAAACTAGATTTAACAGTATAAACTTAAATGTTCATATTACTAATTATAATAATATCAAAAGTTCAGGGGCTGGGGTTGTGGCTCAAGGGTAGAGCACTCGCCTAGCATGTGGGTTCGATCCTCAGCAGCACATATAAATAAAGGTATTGTGTGCAACTACAACTAAAAAATAAATAAATATTTTAAAAAATAATAATATCAAAAGTTCAATGTAAAAATACATTCCATACACAGCTAATAAAACTTATAATCAAAAAGATATAAAGAATTAATATAAATGAGACTAACACAACTATAATCGATAGTTGAAACAAAGAACTACATGAGTAATTACCAAGGTAATCATAATACGGATAAATTTGTGACATCCATGAACTAGCAACTACCAAAAGGCAATCTGCACAACCAAATACCTTGTATTTCGTGTGTTAAAGGCACATAAATAAATTAAAACTCCACTGCTGGCAGGTCGTGGGGTAGAAAACACATTTATGGGTGGCTGGTGGCACTCTGAATTAATTGTCATCCTGAAGACAATCTGGCAATATGCAGTGAAAGCCATAAAACTGCTCATTCGTCTCCTCTGACCCAGCAAGAGTCCACTTTGAGGAATACACCGTGAGGAAACAACTCAAAAGGAAAAAGAGTAATTGTCAAGAGACAACTTATTACTGCTGCTTGGTGGAAGAACAGCAGCAATGCACACACCTAACAGCAGGAAGGCCCAACATACCAACCAGGCTGGTGAGGCTCTTTAAAAATGGTGAACATGAAGGCCTGAGCTGTGAATCACATGCACCTAAAACTTCATACACATAAACATCCATGGGGTTCCCAATCCCATCCACTCCTCTTCCAGCCTGCCCTTCCCACCAGAGACACTCAACATAGGAACCTGGGAGTAGACCTTGATAATCCCTTTATCTTAAATCCACCTGGTCCCTCCTACCTCACCATAGGTAAACTCTCTGACATCTTCAGAGGTCCTGTATGATCTGGAACCCTCCTGCCTCTTCCACTTGAATCCAAGGCCCCATTCACTGAGCACACTAATCACAATGACTTTCCTTCCCTTCCCTGACCATGTGGGCTCCTTCCTGTGTTTGGACTGTTCTACATGTTGTTCCCTCCCGCTGGCATGCTCTTCCTCCTGCTCTATGAATGGCTGCTTCTCATTAAACATCACCCCTTCTATGAACTCCAAGAGGAGAAGACTGTGGATAAGTTTTCACAATCATATACCCAGATTCTAGTCATGCCTGACCATTAACAGACGTTCCATAAATTTTATTAAATAAATGAAAAATACAAATGTATCTCTGTAAGAGAACAACAACAACAAAAAGCTACATACAGAAAAGCAGAACACAAGCAAATACATACACACTGGTTTTAACCATACATAAATGTTGTCAAGGACGAGAACTGAATTGGCAGGACACAAAGACAATTTGTATCCACTAGGTTCTTTGAGTTTACCAACTTAAGTTAAATGTTCTAAAATGTTCTTTCTTAATAACTCAAGTATTCTTGAGTTGAAGCTCAAAGTATTGAGGGTTAGCCCAAGCTCCAACTACCCCTAAGTTGTCTAGAATGAGCAAAGAGTTAATGTACAGCAAGATCTTTCTGGAAATCATCCAACAATCATTTATTGCTTAACTACTATGTGTTAGGACATTGAGCCAGAAACACAAAGATGATTAGCACATTGTCCATGTTCTTAGAAACTGGTGGAAGAACAACATTGGCCCCTGAACATGAGGAAAGAAAGACACACAAACTTTGCCCATTCTATAATTTTTCCTGAACCAGTATTATGGTTTGGATCTGGAAAGTTTCTCAAAGGCTCATGTGTTACAGGCGTGGTCCCCAATGCAGCAATATTCAGAAGTGGAGCTTTTGGGAAATGATTAGATCAGAGGGGTTCTAATCAATGGATTAATACATTGATGGGTTCACAACTGATACCATTATTTGGAGGAGGTAAAACTTTTAGGAGTGGAACCTAGTTAGAGGAATTAGGTCACTGGGAGCATGCCCTGGAAAGGTATCTCCTCATCCTGTCCTCTCTTTCTCTCTGCTTCCTGTCCACTATGTGCTAAGCAACCTTGCTCCACAACACCCTCCTTATCATGATGTCCTGCCTCACTTCAGGCCCATAGAATGGGGCCAAATTACTATGGACCAGAAGTTCTGAAACTGTGAGCCAAAATAAGTCTTTCCTTCTTTAAACTTTCTCAGGCATTTTGTCACAGTGACAGAAAACTACACACACACACAGTGACAGAAAACTACACACACACACACAAAAAAAAAAAAAAAAAAAAAAAAAAAACCACAGGTACACAAGATTTAAATCCAAGAGGAAAGACTATGGACTTCTAGACATAAAAAAGGAGCTTGAGTTGGATGATAACCAATAAAATTATTCTGGGAACCTGTTACCATTTGCCTCCCCAACCCTCCTACCTCTCCTACTTTTCATTAAGTACAGCTGGCCATATCTAGAAGAAATTAGATAATGTTCTTGTCACAAAGGTTCTTCAGGAGACCAGAATTCCAACTCCTTTTCCAGGACCAGCAATTAAACAACTTCCTCTCACCTTTTGCCTTTCCCTGATGGACTCAATCCCTACAATCTACAAAGAGATATATTTGAAAGAGCATGCTACCAGTAAGTGTGATCAACTGCACACACCCAACATTGGTGGATCCATTCAAATCCCACAGTTAAACCAGTTTCTAAGAGACCTAAAATAAAGTGAACAAAGGAAATATTAACAACAGATGGTACAAGCCAATGCACTTACCCTATACAAATAATTAAGCTGACAGCAAGAAAAAAAAATCTCCTAAAAGGCCCTCAAGTACATAGGAAAAGTGAGTTGAAACTACATTGCTAAGCAGAACCCATGTCACGCTGTTACTCACTAAGCAAATATTTTTCAAAGTGACCCAAGTTGCAGGAAAGCAAAGCATTCATTCCCTATTTATAACATTTCAATTTGCAGGAGTAGCTTTCCATCTTAACCATGGCACCACTGCCCGTCAGAGTCACACCATAGGAAAATGCTTGCCAGTGGTTCCACAGCCTCCCCTTTCAATCCACACACAGGTTACTCTTACTACTAGTTTTGGCTAAACTTCCAAGCACCATCATGGAGCAGAGCTGCTCATCAGAGCATGCTCAACTTTCTGGTAAAATCATTCCTGTGAGGGAAATGAACAGAAAACAAAATTCTGGTGAATTCAAGTGGCCTGGCCCCTACCTGCAACTTGGCAGAAAGAGCAGTGTGTTATGAAGCCACACCGACCTAGATTTAAATCCTCTCTCCAGCACTTGCCAACAGCGGGAACAAGAACACTGTTAAACCTCACTCCCTTATCTGTAAAATGGGGTTAATGCTACTACCTTGAGGACTTGTGTAATTTACTGAGATGGTTTGTAGAAGGTACTCAACAGCAATGATAAGCACTCAGTAAATGAAGACTAGTGCCATCCATATCAATGATTAACATTAATAGGCATTTTCTTGTCCCTTTCCTCAGAAGCTTTATTGAATTCAACTGCTTTTATTTGATTCCAGGATTCATGGACCTGCTCCCCACCTCTCTTCGAAATCCATTAAGCTCATGTTCCTTTTCCCAAAACAGACAGATGTACAAATGGTGCCAAACAACAGAGCCACCAAGAAGTTCTGGCAGCGAGGGAGAAAATGGAAAATTATATAAATATTAGATAACAAAGACTTGCTGTGACTTAGCTTAATAAACCTTTCCTTTTGTTTTTATTTCTTTGTTATTGTTTGTTTAGAAGAGTCTTAGGTATAATTTTCTAATATTCTAAAGAGAAGATGAAACTACCTAGTGCAGCACCCTGATGACCCACCCACATCCTGCCCAGCCCCACACCTGCCTGAGACTCCTCTGTATACAGTATTCCCATCACTGCAAATATCTGTCCTCTCCAAAGCCAGGACACTGATAAGAAAACCTTACTGGTGACCTTTAGTGACCCTTAAGAATGGTCAGGTCACTACTGCTTTGGATCAAATATCAGTGATATGTGGATCTAAACATCAGTGAGCTGTAGGTCCTGCCTATGCTCATTGACACCTACTGGGTTCCTCTCAGGTTGTACCTTCTGCCTGAGTTCTGTTCATCTCAGCTTCAGGCTAGAAATAGAAGGTGGTAGGAAAGCCAGGTGGCAGCAGACAAACCAATTTAAGATTCCTGTTGATTTTTTGGTATTTGACAAATTTAAACACTGGAGAAAGGCCAGGATTCATTTATGATCACACCCTTTATTCCTAAAGAACCAAAGCTTGCCAACTGCTACTGCATCAGGCACAAAGTTCAGCTTCCTGCTGACACTAAAGGGGAATTCGATTTGGGGAACCAAGCTGAGTCCTGTTATGGCTTTGCTTTGGTTGTCATTCTGTCATCGAGACAGATCTACATCTAATGGTCCAGACTAAGTCTGCCCAAATGATCTTTAGACATGTGACCAAAGCTCAGAGATAATCTTGGCTCCTCTTTTCACAGAAGAGAAGCACCTGAGGTTGCCAAGAAGTTGCTGGTGACCTGGCATCACCGCAATTTGCCAGGCCTGTTTGGGGGAAGAAGGCCAGAAGAGAATTAGCGCTTACTGGAAAATAGGCATAGCTGTTTATGCAAGGAAAAGTCACTCGATTCATACTGGTCCCTGAATAGTCTGATGATGCATTTGACCATTTCCTGTCACAAAAGAAAAAAAAAATTAATAAACTTTACTTAAGCCAATTATTGCTTACATGTTTTATAAAGCTCCCGCTGAGCAAGCACAAAATTAACGGAGCTTCCAAAGAGACTTTACCTCTCATCTTGGAGGATGGAGTCAAGTGCAAGGTTAAAGTGTGAGGAATCCACATTGTGACTTATAAAACAGATCCACATGGACTACTCACCAGGGCCAGCAGAGAAGCTCACAATTCCTTGCTCCTACCCAACAAAGACACACCTGGAGAAAGTCACTCTCTACAGATTATCCCAGAAAATATGGCATTCACTGTGCTTCCCATACCCAGCTTGACAAACTTTGACCAAATTTAGCTATGCTAAAATATGTGATGCAGCAGTTGGTGGAACTCTGCCTATTTGGTTTTAGTTTTGTGGGGTTTTTTTTCCCTCTTTAATTAAGGTAATATACATCTCGTTATGAGATTTTTGTTGTTGTTGTTGTTGTTTTGTTGTTGTTTTGCTGAGGGGTGGGGAGCCAGGGATTGAACCCAGGGGTACTTAACCACTGAGCCAGAAGCCCAGCCCTTTTTTTATATTTTTATTTTGAGACAGGTTCTTGCTAAATTGCTTACAGCCTCACTAAATTGCTGGTGATAGCTTTGAATTTGCAATCCTCCTGCCTCAGCCTCCTGAGCCACTGAAGGCATGCACCACCACACCCGGCTTTTTGTCTTCTTTATGAATTTGTTTGTTCATGTAGTTTATATACACTGGAGGATGGTTTGCTTATTTTGGACTAGACTGAGGCAGATTCAAACATATGCCTTTGGGAAGTTCAGATGGGAATGCTTGAACCCATTCTATACATTTTGGCTACAGGCATGACTCATGGGAAAGTCAGAATCCTTCATTCCAATACAAGTTCTGGGATGCCCATTCCTCCCAATTCCTGACTTCCCATAAGTCACTTTCCCTACTGGGGCTGACTGTGTTAACCTCAAATTGGAAATGCTGTCTTTTAGCTTTTCAGACTAATAGCCAAAGTTACTTCAGGTAACTTCAAATTTTAACATCAATCATATTTTGTGTATTACCCTGAGCCTAAGACATTATCCACCAGTTCCAGATAAGCAAGTGAGAACCAACAGTAGTACTGAGGACCACAGATGTTTTACAGATCATACAAGTTGTACCTTTGTGGCAAGACACAAATATCAGTTCATTTCTAGATTTCCACTTCCTAGGTGGGTGTCTCATTCAGAAAGGGTGTTCAATGTAGGCTTGTTTGTTAACATGGGGTCTCACTAAGCAAATAGTGGGACCCTTTCTTATAGAAAAAAAAAAAAAAAAACTCATGATGTCAGGTGTGGTAGGTAGTTTACATCTGTAAACCCAGACACTCAGGAGGCTGGGGCAGAAGGATTACAAGTTCAAAACCAGACCTGGCATTTGAACGAGACCCTCAGCAACTTAGCAAAATCCTTTCTCAAAATTTAGAAAATAGAGTAAAAGACTTAGTATGTAGCTCAGGGGCAAAGTGCCTCTGGGTTTAATACCCAGTACCAAAAGAAAAGAAGGGGGAAAAAAAGGAAGTGTCATAAAAATAATGACAATAACAAAGACTGTCACACCAAAAGGGAGCTATTTGACCATTAAAAACTATAATCAATGTTTAATCAAACCACCCCACATCCTCCAGTAGTTGGTGTGGGGTGGTACCTCACAATATTTCCCTTGGGTGCCTGTATCTATCATTTTGATTCATCCAAGATTCCCAAAGAATAAATAAATTCCACAGGACAACGTAATGAGATCATTATTTCACACATTAAGTTTGTCCTGGGCTGGAGTTGTGGCTCATTGGTAGAGTGCTTGCCTAGCATGTGTAAGACACTGGGTTCAAGTCTCAGCACCACATATAAATAAATAAATAAATAAATGTTCATCAACAACTAAAAAATATGTTTTAATTAAAAAAAAAAATCTTGTCCTGAGGAGTGGGGCATGTAAAGTGGGGATGGAAAGGATAAAAGATTTCTTCCTCACCCTGGTTGAGTGCTATAATACAGTCCCTGATGATCCCTAAAGAAGAAAACTCAATAATCATCCCCCAGGATGACAGGGTCAAACTCCCACCATTCCATAAGTTTAAGCAAAGTCTTTTTATTATAGTTAGCACCAGAACAAGGAATCATGTGTTGGTTATCACTTTGGGATTGCCTCTAAATCCCATTATAAATTTCACTGATATTCTCTGGTCTTACCAATCCAGTGTACGAATTCGGGTAAGCAGAGTTTATTGATTAAAGCAAAGGAGCTGGACCCTTTCTTGGTTAGTTAAGACCCTACTCTTTGACTACATTGAGACCTTGCTTTAAGCACCTATCTCATGCTAAAAGGTCAAATAAATGAATATTGCATAACACATTACAATTCAGTGAATGAGTGGACTCTTTGAGGACTATTATACTCAGATGTATCAGAAGCACTCGGCAAACATGTGGTGGGTTACAGTAGTGGGTCTAAGACCTTAAAGAGGGAAATCCATTAACAGATCTAACTACCAGTATTAGGGTAGATGTTTCCATGGACGTCCTGCGTTTCTATGTCCAGACTATCAATCCAGATTCAGTGCCCCAAGAACTTCCTTTCCTGCTAAACACACTTGTTTCAAGGATACAAACCTGGGTTGTGCCATTATAATAAATGGGCAGAAAAGAGTCTCTGTAGGGAGACTGGGACTTGCCTCATTATAAATGCTAACAGCAACAAACTTTTCTTTAGTTTCTCCCTTCCCCTTAAAATACACACACACAAGGAACCAGAGTGTCTGTAGGATGAATTCCCAGGCCATAGCAACAGCAGTGCCCTGGGATCTAAGCAGGTTTTGGCTGGCCAGTCAGCAAGCTCTTTGGGGGATGGAGACAGCAAGCCTGTTTTTCCCTTACACAATATTGCCATGAAAATAGCCTCTTTTTGTTTTTGTTTTTGTTAGGTTTTTAGCTAACAACCTCCATCCTCTATGCAGGGATGAAAGAATGGAAAACTTATGTTGGCTTAAAGGTCTGATTTCATCCAGTTCGTACATTTAATTCACTCCTTCACCAGATATTGGAAACAAGGGGCAGGGACTTTCAGGGAAGTTGTAAGTTTAGGGTCAAGAATCTTTTCAGGCTTTGGTCAGACAAGTGATGGAGGACTATGCAGAGGGCACACCCCAGATGTGGATGCAGTTTGGGTGCTGAAGGAGCCTGCATCACCCTGCAGGGTCACCTGCCTAACCACAGGTAAACGAAAAATGGTAAAGACTGGAGGAAATAAATCTTCCTTTATGTAGATCTCTTTTCCCCTCCCCCCCTCCACCAACCTGGTGCCAGCATGCTGGCTGGCTTCGCGCGGGTATGCTTTGAAGGCGCCTGAGAGTGAAGGTTTTTGTTTTATTTTTTGTTTTATTCAGAAACAGACCCACCCGAGCCAAGTGGGAGGAGAGAAGAAAGATGGTAGAGGGATGGAGAAAGGGGCGGCTTGTGCCCTGCTACGGAATGCACCCAACGGAAGCACCCTGAGGTCTCCAGAATCCGACGCGCACCGGTACCACTCTCCCACTGCGGTAGCATCCCGACATGACACTGAAGCTGCAACAAAGCGGCTAGCCGTGGGTGCCCTATACTGCAGCTCCGGCCCCACACCATTCGAGAAGGAGCAGCGGCGGATGGGTTGCGGGGACGTCGGAGTGAGGGTAGACGTAGAGGGTGAGACGTAGGCCAAGTAGGGAAAAAAAGCCCTGAAATGCGCAGGAAGCCGGGCGGCCACCTCTAGCGCCTCCTCCAGCGCAACCAGACAGCAAGGAAAACAATTCGTCTTCATTCCCAAACCCTAGCTGAGCCCAGAGCCCAAATGACCTACTAGGAGCCCTCAGCTATGTTGGCTTCCTTGCAACCCTTCCACCCCAGCTAGTTCGACCCAGCATCTCCTGCATTAGCAGCCGGGGGATCCGCCCCGTTCCCAGAGAGCGGCTCCTTGTGCTCCGCGCAGCCGCCACCCACGGTACCCCCGAGCGCTCACCAGGAGAAGGGAGCCCACGATCATCGTGGCTCCAATTCCGCCGGCGATGCGGCTGCAAGAGGCGAGGGCGGTGCTGCTGCTCGCGGAGGTCCCCATGGCTGAGCCGGGGGCTCGCAGGGACGCCCGGGGCTCGTGGCCCCACGG